>NW_027497591.1:0-197845 GCF_021521415.1 Bidens hawaiensis
ACACCAGAAGAATTAATAATATCTCTTTTTTTACCATTTTCATAAGTTGTTATAACTAACTATTAACTACCTTGAACGAATCTGGATATCTTCTTTTCTAGCTTCTCCATCTTCCGTGACAACTGAAGGTTCTTATACACGTTCCATCGGCTGGAATTGAGAACCTTTCCCGCGAGTTCATGGCCGTCGTGAAGCGCGCGTGAAATAGCGTCGAGCTGGTGCTGACGTGTGGCGGTTAACTCGACGCCGGAGTATTTGATTTCGTGGATGATGGGGAGGAGTTCGTTGATGGTGAGAATAAGCTGCTCGGCGCTGTATTTGCAGAACCAGGCTTTACGTGTTATGCTTATTAGCATTTTTAATAGCTCTGTGGTGATCTCGCCGGCGAAGAACTCTGTTACCGCCATGGTTGGTCGGCGTTAGGAGAGAGTGAATGCGTTGAAGATTTATTAATGGGAGGTTATGTGGTGTAGTGCAGTGAAATTACGAGTCTGTCCTTGTGTTTGGTGTGATGCTGTGACTTGTTGAGTGGGCTAAAAAAACAAGAATATACTTTAAATTCATATCTAAATGGGTTTTTTCCGGGTAGAGGTGAAAAAAAACCCGAATTCGGAATCGGATCCAAAAAAATACCCGGAATCGGTTTTTTATTCTTGGGTTTTTAATACCCGACCCAACCTGTAGGGTACGGATAGGGTATGCATTTCAGTACCAAAACCCGGACCCGATTTATACCCGGTAATACCCGAAAACTGTGAGAGAGCTTATAAAGGATCTAGATCTTTTGATTACATCGATGTTCATGTTGATTATTAATACGATTAGGCTTGATTACATTATGTGTGAGTGATGTGTGTGTTAAGAGAACAATTCGGCAAAGTAACGAGGCTTGAGATGGAATAATCAGAACTGTTTTTAGAATAGATTAACAGGGGTATATATAGGAAGATGACCCTATTCGTTAAACTTAACTTAACGAATAGGTCATTCATTACAAATACCTTAACGAATAAACATGCTTATTCGTTAATACTTTAAGTGATAGCGAATGGACCTCATTTGTTATCTCATTCGTTAAACATGGTTAACGAATGAGCTTACATTTAGACGAATGTGTTACATTCGTTACGGAGTAACGAATGTAACTTACATTAGAGCGAATGGCCTTTTAACCATATTTATATTATAACCCCTATACTTTAATCTATTACATTAATAACCCTGATAAAGATCGAGACGTACAAAACATGTATCAACAAACTCCCCATCGTCTCGAGCTCTTTATCATTTATCTCTGGAATATCTTGGTCTTCCAATCAATGCAACTGTGAATCTTGTATGCGTAACAAACTCTAACAACCTTCTGAAACTGTATAGCAAGCTCATAGTCTCTTACGTTAGCAAATCTAATCTGACTTGTAAATAATGCATCATTGTCAGCCTCAGATAAGTTAACTAGCCACATTGGGTCAATTACACGTATTGTCTTTGTGTTAGAACCGTGACCATATACAATAACCGCTTCACCCGTAACGTTGTCGTAGTACCAATAATTACACGTGGTGAGTTGATTCTAAGGAAATATCTTCATGGGAACCCTCTTCATCGTCTTCGACGGTTTTACCTGTAATATCAACTTTCTCCAGCCTGTGCGAGTATCAATCTCATCAATGTACTTATGAGTAGGCACCTGTGGCTTGAAGAACTTGAAACCGAAACGGGTTTCATGTAATAACTGCTTATAGAACCAACTAGCCCACTTATCGTCCCCACGATTCACGAATGGTCAATTAGCTAGTGTTCTCACATCCCACCTGGGTATAGATAAGATATCGTGTGGGCGTCTGAAGTAATAAATACCATGCTCCCATTTAACGATATATACCTTAAGATCTGAATCATACTGTCATGCCACCAAATCACCTCTCATATCTTTAGCTGGCTTGTACTTCTTCATTTGGTATGCTAATGCTCGAGCCTTTTCAACTTTGACTTCTTCTCGTTCGTGATAACGAAAAGTTTCGATCATCTTGTTCATCTTTGCAACATTATGTTCAAACATACCATCCAAAGCACGTTTATGCTTCTTCTCAGTAACAGAGACATGACTTCTTTCAACAGCTTTAAATTTATCTTTTTCTTCCTGCAAACAACGTTCTGCTGCATCAAAATGTTTTGTAGTGAAAAATGGAATTCCTGAGTCATTGTTATTGTCAGTGTAGAACTCAGGATATTCCTCAGCAGTAACATCTTCTACCTCTACCTCATCAAAATCAGGCACATTCCCATGTGGAATGCCTGTATTAGTACTTTCTTCTATTTCAACATCCACGTCCACACTCTTACTCAAACATCCATCTCTTCTTCATTTAGATCCAGAAGCAAGGCAATTTGTTCTTTTGTTAATGAATGATCAACAAATTCACCTTCTTCGATCTCATCTGCATTCACCATACTGTACACAATCCCATCCATACCAACAAACAAAATCATATTGGCCTGAATAACATCAATCGGTTTGGCTCTCGTGTAGTCTTTGTATGGCACAATCTGCATCTGACTATCTCCAGACCCACCACCAACACTTGAATCAGTCTTATTACCTGCCGACGGTGCAGAACTTCCGCCCGGTTGCTGATCTACCCCACCACCTGCTCCATCTTGATCATCTTCATTGTTTTTTAACTTCTTTAACTCATCTTCTTTACATGTCAACTGAAGAATGATCTCATCCTGCTTATCCAATCTCTCCCCCTGAGTAGCAACAAGGGCTTTCAGTTCCCTATTTTCTCGCTGAATGAACTGAATATGTCTAAACATATTCCGCTGCTCTGCCCGCATCTGTTCCTAAAATGAACGATCTGCTTGAATCTGGGTTTGTTGCATATGCACCAGATTCAATATGTTAAACCACTGGGCACTGGGAGACAACTCATAAAAATGAGGATGAAGTAATTGCATCAGACCCTGAGGACGATTAAAATTCATAAAAGAATGCTCAGGTCTCGGCAACGGTGTAGGTGTAACAGAAGTCACTGGAGTGGTTGGCTGTGGTGTAGGCATACGAGCCAACACTGTCTGAAGTATGTCACCAAAAACAGGATCTGGTCGTGCAGTTGTAATCAAGGTCATAGAAGAAGGTACCAGAGATACTGGCATGTGAACCGGTGTCGGTGACCTTGGAATCTGTGGAGGCATAAGAGACGTGGGAATAGAACTCGAAATAGATACTGGAGGAGTCGAACTAACGAAAGGTTGACTAGGAATTTCAATCCCTAAGCCACGTCGTACCCTTTGCTTCTTTGGTTTCTCCCCCTTTTCTACCATAGGGTCTTTACCCTTACGCTTACGCTTTTGCTCATAACTTAACTCAGCCTGTGGTCCTGGACCACCATCACCACCATCATCACCACCATTTCTACCACCACCACCTTCACGTTCAGAATCGAATCATCATGAATCCAACGATCATTAGGTGGTTCAATATAATCAATATTCACCAAGTGACCGGTCAACCGCTTGAACTTTGGCCTATCTATAAGAATCTAACCCCGGTACGATCTCAAACGTCTCATGGTCTCCTCATCCATATGCTTTAACTTCATCACATCATCCTGATCTTTGATCAACTCAGGTTGGAGATCATTTATTATCATCTGGAGGAATCTTGGATACATTAAAAACTTATGGCGGCTCGTCAAATTCTCCTTCAAGTGATAATAAACCATTTCAGAGAAGTTGAATGGTTTATTCAACTCCAAGGCGACAAAAGCATATTGTAACATAGCTCGACACTCGTCAAAACCACCTCTTCGTCCACCGAGACAGTGTATCAACACATGCAACAAGTACTTGTATTGTTCACACAAGTTAGCCTTGTTGTACATGGATCTACCCAGATCGCCATTATACTTTACACGGCTGAATAACCCTCTAATCAAATCCTTCTCGAACTCACACCTATCATCAATAGTATCAATAAAGCCCAATGAGTCTCGAATAACTCTAATATCGATCACCACTCGCTTGTCTTGAATAACATCCTCGATCTGATTTTCTGCTTCATTCAATCGAGCTGTATCCCAGACCGCACGTATAATCTTCTGATAAACCACAGTGCGAGTGGATATGGCCTTGTAAATTCTCGATCGGGTCAAGAAACTGATCATCCCGCCAAAGATCGGTGTATCTTCAAGTTGTGGCTCGAGATATGCACAGATGTTATGACTTTCATTCCATGACAAAAATACTGGTGCGTTTTCAGGTTCAGCTTCAGCAGGGTTAACCATCGGGTTTTACTCGGGAGCAGGATTTTGAACGTTTTTGTCGGCCATTTCTGTTAAAGATAGCAAACATTAGTATAATATTCAATACTGGTTAACAAATGTCAATCTCATTCGTTAAAAGGTTTAAACGAATGAGACATTCGTTATACATTAAGTAACTTACATTCGTTAATAATAACAAATCTACTGATACATCATATCATTCGTTATCATAAGAATCACCTATTCGTTATATGTGATATCTTAGCGAATAAGATAGATATTCGTTAAGTTTCAACGAATCAAAAGAGATCAATCGTTGTATGATTAACGAATCTGATAAGTCATTCGTTATACAATCAACGAATCACCAATTGACTTATCAGAGGTCAAAATTAATTTGATTTTGACTAATTAAAGTCAAGAACGACGATGTTTATCAGTAACCTTTGATATTCTATTGCATTTAACAATTAAACTCAACTACCATGATCGGAAATCAGTTTTATACATTAATATATGATCATTGATACTATTCTCGATCAAAATATGTGTTTAGTGAATTGTTAACTGTTTGATTAATATTCTAGTTTCAATTAACCAGTTAACCCTCAAATCACCGATGAAATCCCATGAATCTTGTATCATTTTAATCGTTAATACCTGTAGAATGCAAATATGTTAATCAATATCGGTAATAAGCAAGCAATTGATTCTGAGAAAAATTGGCAATAGTTCGTTTACGTTGACAGTGTAATAGGAAGATGGCGAATGAAATGGCATTCGTCAAACATTGGGATTATAACCCAATAATTTCACTCAACCCGAGGTTATTCGTTCAAAATTTGAACTAACGAATGGCTTCATTCGTTACATTAAAAAGCTTCATTCGTCAAATTTTTAGACGAAAAGGAATTTCATTCGTTAAATCTTAACGAATATTAACTCCTCATATTCGTTAACTTTTCTAACGAATATAAGGGTCATTCATTAAAAATTTAGCGAATGATACATTAAATTCATTTATTTCGTTAAAAGTTTAAAACGCATGTCTTCCATTCGTTATGCACAACCGAAGCGAATGAAGATCTAACGAATAAGGAACTTATTCGTTATTGATTAATTACCGAATGGCTTTACATACGTTAAAATTTTTTAACAAATCACCAAAATCTTTAACAAATGAGATGAAAATCTCATTAAGGAATTAAATAAGATTAAATTCCAATTAAGGTTTTAATCAATGAATTAAATAATCAATCAAATCCAATTAGAATTTTGATTTATACATTAAAAATACCCAATCAACCAAGAATTGATAATGTTTAATTTAAAACGGATTTTTACGTTAAAAATACAACTGATACCAGTTGTAAATACATTAAGCACGATTAACTTAAAAATTTTGGGGATCAATCTTTTTCTTTTTCTTTTGAATTATTTGCTAGCTTGGTAAATCGAAACTAAAACAGAAATGAAAAAGAAATAAAATCTTTTTGGATTTTTGAAAATTTTAAATTAACAAATGACAAACAAGAATATAAAACTATACTAATAAAGCAGTACATTTTTTTTATGAGTTGAGCAGGGAATCATATTGACAAAAATGTCACTAAGTAACACTTCAATTTCGATGATTATTATACACGTAACCCAACGATGATTGCAGATATAATTGTCCTCTTAAACTTTTCACAGACTTTTCGGAAACTTTACGATATGCTTTAAATTGGTTCAATTAGGCACAAAACCATATGTGGACCCCATCAATCAGATATAACATTTCTATCTCTTATACGGTGAATATCACATGTACGTTTTTCTTTGTTTTTCCAAATTTTGATTAGTGTGACTCCTGCAAAAATAATAAAAAGAAAATAAAGCAGAATGTCAAAATTTTCCCTTAAGATCGGTATTACTACACGCAGATAAGGTTCCATTTCAACAAAAATAAAAAGATAAAAATAAGTTGAAGTTGCATAAAATCTTAACTCTCAATTCGGATAATCCCGTATTATCGCGCGGAGAAAGTCCAAGATTTTATACGAAACACCAAGAAAATAAAGCAGAATACTCAAATATTAACCCTCAAGTCGGATAATCTTATCGCGCAGGAGAGGATCCAATATTTGAATAAAAATAAAGAAAAAATAAAGTTGAATTTCTTTGCAAAATAAAATAAAAACAAGGCAGAATTTTCTTAAAAAATGAAAGCATGCACACACAGTAATCATTTTGACTTTTGACTTTTCTTTAAATCAGATATAGTATCAATATTTCAAGATGTAATTCCACTAGGTTCAGCATTCATTATGTTTATATCTTATCAGTTCCTATATAGTCTGTCAAGCCTATCTTCGCATATCATATTGCTGGCCTTACGGTAATTTTTAGTCTAGTTTATCCATGTACTAGATCAATCCCGTCAATGTACTATCATTTTCCCTTTTTGCTTCAAAACTCATTTTGAGGAACATTTTTCATTGTTTTTGAAATTGAAAATGTTTTTGGAGTTATTAATTTTCTCTGTACAAATTGAAAACACAATGTTTTTGGTTTTTATATTTTCTCCCCCTAAAAACGACAAAAATCGAAACAAAAAAGAAATAAAATGATTTAATCAATCTTTTGAATATCTGTTAAAGTTTTTAAACCATTTATACCCAAAAGATATTGAAAATGTGTTTTGTCAAACGCTTTAGTATAAAGGTCAGCCTTTTGAAAATCTGTGTGAATTTTATCCATTGATATCAAATTCTTTTCAAAACAATCACGTATGAAGTGATAACGGATTTCAATATGTTTGGTTTTCGAATGGTGAACCGGATTTTTGGTAATTGAAATTGCAGCATAATTATCAATATAAATGGGAGTAGTAAGAAACTTCAAACCGTAATCCCGCAAGTGTTGCTGGATCCAGAGAACCTGTGAGCAGCAACTCGAGGCCGCCACATACTCCGCTTCGGCTGTTGAAGTTGAGACCGTTGTCTGCTTCTTACACTGCCAGGAAACAAGCCGGTTTCCTAAGAATTGACATCCCGTTGTAGTAGACTTGAAGTTGATTTTGCATCCTCTGTAGTCCGAATTAGTAAAAGCGGTGAGATCAAACTTATCATCTTTGGGGTACCATAACCCGATGTCTGGATTTGCCCTTAGATAATGTAAGATGCGCTTTATTGCCGCCAGGTGAGTCACTCAGGGACTCAATTGGTACCTAGCACACAAACAAACAGCAAACATAATATCAGGTTGCGATGCAGTCAAATACATGAGAGAACCAATCATAGCACGATATAGGGTTGGATCAACGGTATCCTCCAATTCATCCGGTGATAAATTGTGACCCACGGGAAGAGGTGTCGAAGGAATTTTGCCGTCAGATATCTTGAATCGGCTCAAGACATCGTTCAAATATTTCGTCTGATGTATAAAGATCCCGGAATCAGACTAGTGAACTTGCAATCCTAAGAAAAAGTTCATCTCTCCCATCGAGCTCATCTCGAATTTGGTTTGCATCGTCTTTTCAAAATCTTTACACAAGCTGTCGTTCGTCGAACCAAAAATTATGTCGTCCACATAGATTTGGACGAGGATCAAATCATCACCCACGTTCTTATAGAATAACGTACAATCCACAGTCCCCATTGTGAATCCATTTTCAATCAGATGGTCAGCCAACGTGCTGTACCAGGCTCTCGGGGCCTGGTGTAAACCATAAAGAGCCTTGTTTAATCGGTAAACACGCTCTAGAAAGTCTGGATCCTCGAAACCGGGAGGCTGCTTCACATACACTTCCTCATGAATAGCTCCGTTTAAGAACGCCGACTTCACATCCATTTGATAAACCTTAAAATTTTTATAGGCTGCATAGGTAAGAAAGATACGTATAGCCTCCAGTCCTGCTATCGGAGCATATACTTCAGTGTAGTCTATGCCTTCTTGTTGATTGTAACCAAGAATGACCAATCGTGCCTTGTTTCTCACGATTACCCCTCGATCGTCCTTCTTACACTTAAAAACCCATTTGGTTGGAATAGCCTTTTTCACATGGTCGGGTTTATCTATTAAGTCCCTAACACCCAGTCGAACAAACTGTTGCAGCTCCTCCTGCATAGCTTCAACCCAAGATGGTTCCGTAAGTGCCATTGTGACACTTGTCGGTTCTATCTGTGATAGGAAGCAGGTGTATTGTGCAATACTGAGGATACCCGAAGAGTGCAAATCCGCATAAGCACAAACTATTGAATCCTCGGTAGGAGATACATTAACATCAACTTGATCATCACATACATTAGCTAATTGGTGTCTTGTGCGAACCCATCGTTCACATCACCAATTATGTGTTCCTGCGGATGACTCGAATGAATCCTTAAGGAAGGATTGGCAGGGACAGATACGTTATCACCCAAATTGGTGATATTTTCCTCCGCTGTGTCTAAAGAGACAGTCGTTGAATCATCACTAATTAGAATTGGCTCAGTTGTCTCTAGAACTTCATCTAACATAACAGACGATGAATCCCCAAAATGATCATCATCGGAAGATTCAGAAACTTCGTTCGAAGTTTCTGATACGTTAGGTGAGTCATTTACATCAACTGAAGAATACCTTGGATTCAGAAGACATTGTTCCTCCAAATAAGATCTAATGAGATCTTCAGGGACTTCTTCAACCGTTGAAGTAAATGAATTAAATAATCCATCATAATCGAACATCCAGTCGGGACCAGTACCAGTTGGTGGAGTGGTATAAATTTGGCAATCAACGTGATACCATTCTTCTACACAACCCGAAGAGATATTGAAGACCCGTTTCTTAGGAGAATTGTATCCCAAGAAATACCTCTCAAAGGCTTTTTCATCAAACTTTCCAGCCTCTCTCTTCAAAACAGTACATGGACACCCGAACGGTTCCAAATACTTTAACTTCGGTTTACGATTGTTTAGAAGCTCGTAACTCATCTTCTTGAGCTTCTTTACTGTTAGTACGCGATTTAGAGTATAGCACGCTGTGTTCACATTTCGTTCCAGAATTGAACAGGTAGCTTCGAATCCGCGAGCATTGTTCTTGCAGCTTCAATCAGCGTACGATTCTTTCTTTCAGAAACACCATTCTTTTAAGGAACATAAGGTGCACTGAATTCCTGATGAATTCCTTTTTGTATGCAGAAGAAATCCAATATATTATTCCTGAATTCAGTTCCGTTGTCACTACGAATTCGTCTCACTTTCAGTTTGTAAAGTGATTCGATCTTAGTAATTAGATTCTGAATTAAGATAGGTGTCTGATCTTTCGATCCCATAAATAACACCGTAACGTGAGAAATCATCAATCACTACCAAGCAATATAAATCTCCAGCAATACTGGCACGATTCACTGGACCGAAGAGATCCGTATGAAGTCGTTCCAGAGGAGTAACAATCGTGTTAAGTGACTTGCTTGGATGTGATTTCTTCTTTTGTTTTCCCTTCTTGCACGCGACGCATTGATCATTGAACTTGAAATTCTTGAGGGACACACCATCCACTAAATCATTTGCAATAAGAAAGTTCATCTTTCGTAAGTGAATGTGTCCCATACGTCGATGCCAAAGAATAGAATCTTTTTCAGTCGCTTTTGACACGAAACAAGTCGCTGAGGGTTAAGCAGATACATCATAACTCATATCCAGTACATAAATATCATTCAATCGAGGTGATCTCATGACAACCATATCTTCAGGAATTGTATATCCCAGTTGAAAGATAATACATTCCTTGTCTGTGAAAATGGTGGTAAACTTTTTATCACATATCTGTGAAACACTTAGCAGATTTTATCCACCTTCTCACAATAATTTACCTTTTCAAACGTTACAATCCCGTTTGACACTTCTCCCTCCTTTGTAATCATTCCCCCGTTGTTACCGGCAAACGCAACATAACCTCCTGAATGTCTTTAACATTCCTCAGAAGATTTAGGTTGCCAGTTATATGCCTAGAACATCCGCTATCCAAAATCCACTTGTGTGTAGACCCTGAACTGGATGAACTCTGCACAAACAAGTAAATGATTAGTTCAAAAAGGCAGCCCAAGCCTCAGTCTTGGGCTCTCCTTTTGATACATTAGGAGAAACATTTAAATTAATGCTGACATTTGGGACTTGAGAATATGTGACAGTTTTTTTAGTTTTCTTCTTTAAGTATCCATCACGTATTCTTCCCGAATCAGTATTTGTACAAATTGGTTGAGCACGGTCAACACTTTTGTTTGCTACATTATCCGAATCAATCCGAATAACTTTCTTCGGATTAATATTCGAATACATTATAGCACATTCATCAACTTGATTTTCTTTTATGTTTGGAAACAAAGCAGTCTTTCGAGTTGAAGAGCTTTTGATATCATCTATCTTTGTTTTACACTTTTTGGAGACATGGCCCGGTTCACCACATTTGAAACATAATCGAGAGTCCAAAGATCTTGGTGGTGAAACACAGGTAGTCTTAGATAGCAAAGATTGACGAATATCATCTTTGGGTTTCTCAAATGTGACATTCTTCGGTGTTTTATGTTTTAAAACCTTTTTATTCTTATAAAATTCAAGATTTGTTGAATTCGAAGAATTCTCCAAACCTGATGATTTTACAAATTTAATAGGTTTAAACACATCATTTTTATGTTTTTCTTGAACTTTAACCAATTTTTATTGAAAAAATTTTTGTTCAAGTTCGGTGATCTTTGAGGTATCATCTCGATATACACTTTCAATCATTTCAAGTTTAAGAAGGTTCAAAGGAACTTCCTTGTCTGAGAACACTTTTGATAAACCCTTTAATTTAAATACTTTCCCATTTGAAGAAACCGACTGAGGGTTAATAAATTTCATCAATTCCTCATCAGTTACAGTCGGTTTATTTGATATCTTTGATTTAGGAGTTACATCAATCTTTTTCACTAAACTACCCGACAACTTTGAGCCATAAACCGCCTGCTCAAACTCTTCGGGTTCACACAGAATGTGATTGTCAACAGGTATATCTTTGTTTTTGACAATCTCATCTGGTTTAGTCAACTCCTCGATTGAACCATCCAATTCATTTTTGGTGAAAACACTTTTACTTTTGACATGAATTGGTTCACGAGTAGTTTCAGTTGTATCAACATTTTCAGATTTAACAGTAGACATATCTGAACATTTTTCCACATCGGGAATGCTACTGTAATCTTGCTTAAAAGGAGGAGGAATTTCGACATATCCCAGACCTGTTTTTCCATTTTTCTTATGTGAATGGTTAACTTCGATTATTTCATTTAAAAGAAATGAAGAATCTCTAAATTTTCCAAGCTTATTTTTAAGTTCCATTACTTCATTTTTGAGATTGGAAATACAAGTTCTGAGTCGAAGAATCTCCTTAAAATGTTGATCAACTTCGGTAATCTTACACTGAACCTTAGCTTTAAGATCATGATTGCTTTCAGACAGTTTTTGAATTTTAAGAGTTGATTGCTCTAGCAATTTTGTTTTCTGTTTGTAGCATTCATTGATCATAAAGTGATCTTTTGTGAGAGTATTGTTCTGATTTAAAGCTGTTTCAAGTTTGGCTTTAAATACAACACATTCAGCACAATCAATCACTTCAGTTGAAGATTCAGAAACATTAATTTGAGGTTTAGGACATACCTCGTAAATCTTAGCCATACATGCATAAGATTTAACTTGATCAGGAATTGATTCAGTTTGAGACGACAGACTTTGATCAGTATCTGTCTCAGAATCCGATGAATCACTTTCCTCAGATACATTATTACTGCTAGCATCTTCGAATTTCTCTACTGGTTCAACGATTGCCATATTAGCTTGATTTCCCAACAGACGTTGCGACCAATCAACAGCTTCATTAACCACCGGAGCTTGAGTAGCAGGAGTCTTATCTTGTTCACCACCAGATACAGTCGTTTTACTCTTATCCCCACCAGATGAATTCTTTCCTGAAGATCTTTCTGAATTGCGTGGCCCAGAATATTCTTTTCTTGGCTTATCACATTCTTTGGAAAAATGGCCAAAGTCCCCGCAATTATAACATTTCACCTTCAGTTTATCAAATCCGACCCTTTTATTCAAAGCAGGAAGATCTTTCCCAGTTCTCTGCATGAATCCATTTGAGATCCATTAATTCAAGAGCCATGTTCCACTTGAGATCCATTAATTCAAGATCATCCGGGTCAATTTGATCATAATCTTCATCTGTTAATTCACTTGTGGCAATCTTGCTTCCAACAAGCTGTTCATATGAAGTCATGAAAGCACGCAAGAATGCAAACTGTTGTTCAGCCTCTTGCAGATTTACTTTAGGCAAGCTTGATGATGAAGCACTTGTGTTTGCATTAGCTCCATTGGCCATAAAGCATACATTAGGAGAACAATTTACATTAGGAATTTCTTCTTGAGCTTGGGCAAAGAAAGCATTGATTGGTACAGAACTTGATGAATGATTTGATGGCAAGTCACTCCCATAGAGTAAAGGGTTTTGAGTTGAAGATTGCTGGTTTTGATTTTCTTTCAACGAGTTTTGACATTTAATATCAAATTCCCTTTCTTCAATCTTGTTGATGAATTGCACAGCTGTGAGTTCGGTGTTTCGAAAGAAACCGTTTTCTTTCAATACAAACAGGAAAGTTGAATATGAAGGAGGTAAAGCATTCTTCAGTGTATCAATCTTATCTGTTTCAGTTGGCTCAAGATTGACACTTGACATCTCCACAATCAGATGACTAAATTGGTTAATCATCTCTTCAACCGTCTCGCTTTTCATCAAAATAAAATTTCTAAATTGAAATTTTATGAGCGTCTTCTTACTCTCAAGTGTGTTCCCCAAACTTCTTGTTTTCAAAGTTGTGAACAAAGAATCACAAATCTTAATTGTACTGTATTGATGAAAATTTGTTTCGGTAATGCCATAGTGAGAGTGAGTAGGCTTTAGTTTCACTCTCAAAATCTTTCAATTCTTGAGTTTCATAATCTTTGAATTCCTTCGGTGTCCACCCCATGTTGTCACTACCTACCAAAGGTGCCGCATACACGTCGTCAAGAAAAAACACACTACTTGGATGCACGGATCCCAAGTGAGCACGGAACCTCGGTTCCCAGCGAGCAAAGTCTGACAATTTCAACAATTTGGGACATTTGTTGTGACTTCCAATTTCATTATCCATGGTTAGCATCTGCTGCAGTAATACGTTCTGAGAGGCTAATGCATAGTAAGACATGTTTTGCAAAGCCATGATCACACTTGTTAAAACTTCAAGGACTAAACTTGTAAAACTGTAAATTTAAACTTACTGTTCACACGAATATGAACACAGTGACGAATGAGATGATTAACGAATGAACAGATATTCATTAATACCTTACACCAATGAACTGATTAACGAATGAATTGATATTCGTTATGAATTGACACGAAAGAGAAATTTACGAATGAGTGTAACGAATGTGTGAACGAATGGGCTCTTAACGAATAAGGTTTTAAGCGAAAGGAGTCTGAATAACGAAAGTGAGAGATTAACGAATGAGTCTGTAAATTTTAGCGAATAAGCAATTAATTCTTAACGAATGAGCAGTTAAGATTTAACGAATCAGTATTCATGTGTAACGAATCAGTGTTCATCATCAACGAATAAGAACTCATATTTTTCAAACTTTCACAAACTCAGATCTTGTCTAAACTAGTCCGAAGCTCCTGAACACGATACCTTTCAACTTATAGACTAAATACGAACACGTCCGTGATCTCAAACCATTCCAGACTATCACTTATCCTCAATAAACTCAAAAACCAATTCAAACTAAGTCCGATGAAACATTCATCAACTAATCCTCAATTCGTCCTCAAATTAACCAGAAACCTCCATTACCGAATCAATTTTACCTTAATCAATCCTTTAATACACTTAGAACAGTGCTAATTACAGTCAATTATGATCCTCTGTTTCAACTTGACACAATTAAACTTCGATTACTATCAATTCATCATGAATAAAGCTTCAATACATCTATAAATTAAACGATTAATCAACTGAGTAACACCGAAGATCAGATCTCAGGCTCTGATACCACTTGAGAGAGCTTATAAAGGATCTAGATCTTTTGATTACATCGATGTTCATGTTGATTATTAATACGATTAGGCTTGATTACATTATGTGTGAGTGGTGTGTGTGTTGAGAGAACAATTCGGCAGAGTAACGAGGCTTGAGATGGAATAATCAGAACTGTTACCATTAGAATAGATTACAGGGGTATATATAGGAAGATGACCCTATTCGTTAAACTTAACTTAACGAATAGTTCATTCGTTACAAATACCTTAACGGATAAACATGCTTATTCGTTAATACTTTAAGTGATAGCGAATGACCCTCATTCGTTAAACAAGGTTAACGAGTGAGCTTACATTTAGACGAATGTGTTACATTCGTTACGGAGTAACGAATGTAACTTACATTAGAGCGAATGGCCTTTTAACCATATTTACATTATAACCCCTATACTTTAATCTATTACATTAATAACCCTCATAAAGATCGAGACGTACAAAACATGTATCAACAAACTGGAACTGGTTCCATAACCGGAACCAGGTTTTTTCAATACCCGAAATTACCCGAAAAGTACCTAAAAAATACCCAAAAATATCCCTAAAAATTGTAACCCATTAAAAAAATCCAATCTATACCCGAAAAAACCCCGTAAAAAGCCCAAAAATAGGTTTTTTTTTCAATACCTGAAAATAGGGTATTCAAATACCCGGTTTTAGAATACCCGGTTCGATACCCGACCCGAACCCGATGCATAAGGCATGGTTTTTAGAGAGAATACCCGGACCCGGACCCGACTCGGGTATTGCCAATACCCGATTTTCCAATACCCGGTCATACCCGAACGCAGTTCCATACCCGAACCCGGATATTTGAAAAACCCGATTTGTGCACCTCTAGTAACGGGTCTCAAATTCGAAACCTAGCTTAAAGGGTTTTGTCGTAATAGTGAGTCTTCTCCTAAATGGTGTTCACTGATGAGTCAGGTTTGAAACGTCAAAAACAGTATGAACGTTTGACATCACGGCTCAGGAATACTTATGTGAGCATATTGTACTTCCAAATGTTGGTAAAAAAGATCTAACCAAACCAAACCGACCCGACTCGGCTTTTGTGCATTTTTTTTCTTCACATGCAAAGCATATGTCATTAATAGGGCTGCTCACGAACCGAGCCGAATCGAGCGGATTGAATTTAAATAAACGAACAATATTTTTATGCTTGAACCTGGTTTGGTTTGAAACTGAGTAGCTTGGTTCGGCTTGGTTTTACTTGATTTTGTACAAAGTTTTCAATTTTAAATTTTTTAAAATTCCAAAATATCATTATTCTAGACTTTCAACTCTGAAATGTATAAATTTCCAACTCAAAAATGTCTAATACTCAAAGTTAACAAGAAAACATATATAAAACAAACGACTAAGGTTTAAATTTGAACTTTAAATTTTAAAAACTTTGAAAAATAGTATATTTTTTTACATATACATAAAAAATATATAAAATTAATAAATAAAAAATAATTCGAGCAATATGAACCAAATCGAACGAGGCTTTGCTCGTGCTTGGCTTGCTTTCAAACTGAACCGAACGAGGCTTTCCTCGTGCTTGGCTTGCTTTCAAACCGAACGGCTCATTTCCAAACTGAGCTGAAATCGAACGAGCATTTTTCGAGCAAGCGTCGAGGGACAAGCATTTTGAAAGCCCTACATGTCAATTTCCAAAATTATTTTAAAACGTCCATAATGTTTTTATACGACTTAAAAAAAATCCCCATATTAACGATAATATGAGTATAGTATTGATATAGAGGTGTTCTTCAGGTTCGTTTTTCGGGTTTCAGGTTTTTCGTGTCGGGTTCTTCGGGTTTCAAAGTTTTAAATCTTGACCCGAAACCTAACCCATTTCTCATGGATTTTTTGGGTTCGGGTTTTTTCGGGTTGGGTTAATCAGGTTTCGAGTATATCAGAAAAAAAAAACACAAAAACAAAAAAAGATTTAAAAACTACGATACTAAAATTAAAACAACATATTCTTCTTTGCTTATAACGCAGATAATCAAATAGTAACCAACGTAACTTGATAAAATAATTCAAAAATAGAGTAAAACTAACTTAAATCATAATCGTAGTCAGTCAGACGTGATTTGGTTGTTCAACTACGGTTGCTATTAGTAATAAATGGAAAACATAAATTAATAATAAACAATCGATCGATAATAGTTAGAATGACAACAATCGATTAAATCCAGATTCTGATAACTTTAGTGTTTAAGAGCCTAAGAGGTAGCCTATTGTACCTAGAATTATATTTTACTTCAAAACTAATTTATTCGGGGTTGAACCGAAACTTATAAATCAAACCCGAGAACCAACCCGAATTACTTCGGTTCGGGTTCGGGTTAGTGATTTCTTGGGTTCAGGTTCTTCAGGTCAGGTTAGTTCGGGTTCGGTGCGAGTTTTTTCGGGTTGGGTTTCGGGTAAAAGTGATAGCCCTATATTGATATATGAAAATAAAATATTGGGTTTTTTTTTACATTATGTTTTTTAACTGGGTTTTCGATACATTATGTTTTAACAATTGATCATTTTGTTTTTCAACTGGATTTTGAATACATTATGTTTTAAGTTCTACTAATTGTGTTTTTCAACTGGATTTTCAATTCTTTATGTTATAGGTTCTGGTTATTATATTTTTATATCTACTATCCATTGTGTTTTTTCATAATGTGTTTTGTTATAAATTGTGATTTATGCAAATGGGTTTTCAATTTTTTTTTTCAAAAGTACTATAACACTAGTATGTGCATATTAAAGCCAAAAAAAACACTATTTTATAATTTAATTTTTAAAAGATGACATATAAAAAGTTATAGACGTTTAAAAATAATGAAAGAATTAGCATGTGAGTTACATGTGGAGGAGAAAAAAACTTTTTTCCCGTTCTTGTAAGCTTCCTAAAAAATGCAGCTTTCTATTATACACTAACCTTTGTTTTTTATGTTAAAACGATTATGTGTTTTTTATGTTAAAACGATTATGTGTTCTTATTATAGAGTTATAGTTCATGATAAATAAAAGGTTTGTCTTTCTTATGTACCTCATCATTCTCTAATATAAAAGTTAACAAGTATCCTTTTCACCTAACCTTAACTAGACTACATTTCTTCTATTCTTAATAAAAAGGTCTCGCGTAAACTCATTTTATCAAATATCACCCCCCCCCCCTTTCGAAAGCTAATCCGACACTAATGGTCATTCATTTTGACACTATACAGTTGTCTGGTTTGTACTATACTTTATTATACTTGAGGCGTGTGTTAGAGGATTTCATGATTGTTTGCAATAACAATGTACGAGCGTATATTAAGGAAAAGTGTCATATACATGTTTATGGATGGCTATGGAACGAGGATCTTTGGTGATTTTCTAAGGTTGTGGAATAACTAGCAAGAACTAGTTATCGCGTCATGTCATTTCCACATAAATGGTTAGATAATAACTAGTCATCCGTTGATTTAAGCATTGTGGTTAACTAGGTTTAAATAGATTTTTTTAGAAAGAGAAAAGAAAAAAAGGATTGGTTGTTAGTTGGGGTGGCTGAACCCCACCTCGATTGTGATAGCGTCATCGTCGCCATAACGTTAGAAGGGGAAAAAACTTGATGACACCTAATAGTTATTGCATTTGTTGTGGTTTCTTAATTTGGATACCGACATGGCCTATGGCGCCTTCTCCAAGCCTCCACAACGGGGAGCCTAATCAATTTGGTTTGAGACATTAAGACCATTCTCATCTCTTTCCATATATTCAAATCCAAAATTACACTAAAAATCACTGCATTTTCTCTTTCTTGTTCAGTTAAATAATACTTTTTATACCTTTATTATTATCTTTTCTCTCTCTGTACTCACAACCACTTTTCAAAAAATGTTTAAAAATTTATAGGGTATTACAGAAACTTTTTAAATATACAGAAAATCACAACATTTTTTATATCCTCCACTCATAGGTCATAACACCTTAAACAACTCATTAAATTACAAAAACTCCACTCACATAATATTGTGGATGTATTGAAAATGCTCTTAGGTAAGCCAACATGCTTTAGCTAGTTTAAAAATCAATGGTGTTCACGATGATTTATGAATTATTGGATTACGAAATATTGTCAGAACTGACATAAACTATAAGCTGTGTTTACATCTTTGGTGATTTGTAGGGCTTGTAATGATTGTTTCAGTGTATTCTTTTGAATATTATCTGTAATAATAATTTTTGAAACATGATAAAAGAGGATCATTTCCGATGCCTTTAGAACATTTTTTGATCCTTTAATATAAGACTGTTATTAGTCATTTTCCAATTATAAGAGTTTAGTAAATGCCTATGTCATGAACCGTCTTCATGTTTTGAGCGAAATACTCTTCCAATAGTTTACGATATGAACGATGTTTTGTAATGGCCATTCATGACTTGCAAACATGCTTGTGATGAACTAAGACGGTGTACATGACCCTTCCTGACTTTCAGGATAAGTTTCAAAATTTTATATAATGGTTATCCTTGTGACTAGCTTACCATCCAAGATAAAATCAAACCTAAATAATGCTGTACATGAAATATGGCATGATGTTTGTATTTTATGATAGTTCACTATCTTACATCATGAGTTTTCAAGATTAACTTCTATTGTTCATGATTAAAGATATTAATTTCTTACATATCCAACAGCGCGCTAAGATTTCATTTGACGTCGTACATTAAATCACAAATATATATTTCACTCCTACCAATCTTTTTTATTGCATGTCATGATCATATATGTACTGAGATTTCTTTCTTATCATTCCATGCTCATATTTGTAACACCAAGAAGTTCATGTGATTATTTAATAAAAAAACAGATATTATCTGAATACTAAACTACAAAATAAAATCTAAGTGGATGAATTATTGGAGAAGTTGTACCAATTAGTGTGATAATTATAGGCATGAAAATGTGGTTATGTTGACAAAAGTTCAAGAAAACCACGTAGTTAAAGTCCAACAACAAAGTGTAAGTGCGATGTTTATAGAAGGTCAAAAAGGTACTTATATAACTTTTTTTTTCTGAAAGATGTCATTATTATTAAATCACTCGTAACCAGAAGCTACGACATGAAAATCATTACAATATTTAATTGATTCTTATTCCACTCGGTCTTAGCAATTTTGTATTTTCTATTTGTTGTAGTATACCAAAGACACGCGAAATACAAAATATCATCAAATAACGTAACCTTATTGCGTCAAATGTTATAGTGAATCATATCATTCCTGAATCTTTATATAATCCATAAAGTATAAAACAGTTTTAAGGTGGGGAATATGCACAAAGAAACTCATTTCAATATAGTTGTTGAATTTTTCAAAAGGGCCAAATTTAGGAAACAAATAGAAAAATTAAAAAAGAAAAACTTTGTAACACCGATCATGCCTTCTAATAGTAAGTATAATGAGTTGGTATCGATCTTGGCTTGAACTCACAAACACTTTTAGATGAACGGGTTAAGTTCATGTCTGACGTGTTCACGGGATAACTTGTTTATTTAAATACCGGAAGGCATTGTATGTCGTAAAATAAGCTTGCTAAATATTTTTTGTGAAGAGCTAAAATTAAAAGAGAAATATACGTGATATTTGCTAGCTTAAATGCAATTGTTTCGAAGATTATTTGTTTATTTATTTATTTTTGTTAATTATAAGTTTATAATATTATAGTAGTAACACGCAAATTAAAATACAAATATAAAATTGAATTAAACTAGTCATGCTCATGCTAGTCCATATATAGTCGGAATATATACACAACTACACAAGTCATGTTCAATTCATGTGACATATCAACACCCTAATGTAAAGTTGCACTAAGATTAAAAGTTATATGATGGGCATGTATCAACAACTAATTACAAAACAAACTCAACTTTATATATAACAATAATATAAATATTATGCCCGCTGGACCCCTTAGAGAAATGGGTCAAAATCATACACGAAACCCGTCTCTTATCTACACGTGATGGCTCGTTGACGAGTGATGGAGATGATAGCAAAGGGACTCAATCGCAATGGGTCCGATCAAATTGCATTGTGCTAATGGATCTCATCATGAATATGGCCTTAATAGTTAGTCCCACTTAAAACCACCCACTCTAGATTATGATGACGTATGGGTGGTTACGACATCAATCAGGGTGTAATCTATAAAATGATATATTGCGTGATGTGTCTAAAAGTATCCATTACATATACAGTGATATATATACTACATTGCAATGGTTTCGATGCACTATTGATCGACTAGTTTTGTACCCGTCACGTTACAGCGGTGCAATTCCGCGAGTGCACTATTAATCAACAACTGCATTGCAATACTACGAAACAAAACCGGTCTCTTTGCGGCGAGTGTGCAATTCCGCAAGTTCGGTATTAGTTAAGTTTGTAACGACAAAAGGCACTAAATCCAAAAATAAATATGTGAGCCCCAAAACAGTATCGGCACACATACAACTTATGATCAAAGTGACACGAATTCGATTAGTATCGGTTAGTTTCGTTAAGGTATCGCCACTAAATCCAAAAAATAATAGTGCTTGTACAATTTATAATACAAAATAAAATAATAACATATATTCAAATGGGCGTTTATTCGGTCGGTAAGATTGACATTCCCATTTAGAGACTACATCATTTTGTTTTATGAACAATTGTTTGTTTGTATTGGATTTTATTTCGAATGATATGCATTTTTGATGCGCTAATTAAGCCCTTTGGGTTCTTTTAGACTATTTTTTGTTATGAATATCGACCGTAAGGATCCCGGTTTTGGGGTCTTATCATCATTCAGAAAAAAGTAACCAATTCGTAATTTCATCAAACATACATGGAGAAACAATCGAAGATATATGATCGTTCTCTTTTTCTCGATTGGGAACTCTGTTAACAGCTTGTTGCCCCAATGCATGTTTCTCTTTATCAGGGTGCATCGCGTCCTCACGAAATCGAAGTTTGTCTTCTGACATGCCTACCAGATATATTAGTTTGTGACGGCCAACACGTGTTTCTCTCTTTCGCTACCTTCGCCCCAGACAACGGTACTAAACTCAGTTTCCGCCTTGCGCATCTCTCCGTTGCAAATCCAAATCAAGACCTTGTTTTCGAAGACGTTTGACCTCTTGTTGCATTTCAAGATCTTAGACTCGTTGTATGAGTCATTTGATCTTAAGGTCGTTTAGGTCGGGATAGGCCCCATCACTACCTCGTTCGGTGGTTCTACAATCAAGGTGTGGATCTTCCACGAACAACCATTTGATCAAGAGGGATGATATCACTTGATGCAAAGGGAAGCAATATCAAATGGCTAACAAGAACACTTGATTAAACCAAAGGCTTCGAATCACAAGCTTCAATCAAAATGTCTAATCTTTGAATAATGAAATACTAGGGCCTAAGCTTAGAAAGTCGTAATCAAAATAGGTCATGGGGTATACTCTAAACATTTAAACTCCACATAAGCATCGCATCACTTATTTTTCTCTCTTTTACTCCATCTCACCCAAATAAAATAGTTTAACCCATTTAACTCCATCTCACTTCTATTAATTGTTAATTTATTATTTTTTTTTGCCAAATCTAGGGCCCATTTTAACAAATTTAACGCCGAGTTAGAGTATAGGCAGTGTACCAGTAGGTCTTATAGTCCAAAGTTTTTCCAAATTAACTTGGGATCATATCAGGCTCAAAAACAAATACCCTCATAATACCCAACTTAAAATCTACCCCTGGATCGGGCTCGAATCCATCCAAGTAAAAGGGTGCTCGTTATGAACATTAGTTGCAATAGTTTTAGTTTTTTTTAATATGCGTCACTTTTTTTGAATGGCAAACGAATTCTTTAAATAGGCTACTGGTTAAATGCATCATATTGGGATACACTCGTCCTTTTATCCAGAAAAACCCTCACCTAAGGCCAACGTCCGGGAACACTCGCCCAAAGGCAGACAGTGCGCTGATATAAAACCCGATCAGTTCAAGGATCCAACTAGTGAAACCACCTAATCGCCTAGTCTCCATCATCACCCTAGTGCCTCTGAAACTAAATGCTGTGAGCATGAATCGAATATAGGTCACATGAAACACCAAGTCTCTTCCTTATCACTCTGCCGCTAGCTCATAAACTTTAATATGCGTCACTTACGTGATAGAATATGATACCATAAATATTATTATTATTATTATTATTATTATTATTAGTAATAGCAGTAGTAGTATAATAATAATAAAGCAATAAGAGGGGCTATACAGTTACAGTTATACTACCAATAAACATTATTTATAATAAATCAGTTACCATTTAATAATTTAAAAGTAATTAAAGTTGAGGACTATTTAAGTCGTAGCTAGTAAGTTCTATTTCATCACGTTTGTTAAAATTTTGTAAACATTTATTTATGATGTCACATGTATTACTTTATAACTAAATTCCGAAAAACTCTTCATAAAATGACAAGAAGAGAAGGAAAACAGAATATTGCAATTTATTAGAAAACAATACAATTTGATGAGGATTTTCAAGTTCACTGAATTTGAAGCAAAAAACTGATTGACGTCGACATGTTTGTGCACTAAACCTTTTTCGAAAGCTATGGTTACCATGAACTTCATATTAACTATAACTAACAGACTGCAATAATTGAAAAGGTTTGATGTAGAGAGCTAGAGATGAACATGACAAAACATGGTTGAATTACACAAACAACAATAATAAGTCACCTTAATTAATCCTAACAAAATGCACCGGTTAATAAGTTATTGATATAAACAGCTATTGATTGCTGCTGGAGCTTATAACCGGAGCAGTTCTCCGGCTGCCATTCCCTTTGCATGGGAAGAGAAACCCGGTGTCCCTAAAGCTCCTGCGAACGTATTCGAAGGCGAGGAAGATGATTTCTCATTCGATGTAAGCTGCAGCTTTGGTGGTGACTCAGTTTCAGCTGAAGACTTATTCCAAGGTGGTGTAATAAAGGCGATTAACGATTCTTCTATACAAAAAGAAAGAGGAAGAGAGAGAGGGTTTTCGAGTTCTCGAATTCATTCCAGAAGTCGAAGAACAAGATCTTTGTCTCCACTTGGGGTTTCGGATTATTGTAGGGAACAACCTATGACTAGGGGGACAAAAGCGTCATCGAATGTCGTGTGTTCGGCAGAAAGCGTGTCTAAAAGATGGAGTTTCATGGATTTGTTCTTGTTCAGAAGTGCTTCGGATGGGAGAGCATTGGAAAAAGACCCTTTGAAGAAGTACTCGGCTGTTGGCCGGAAAAACGATCAGGATTTTCGGAATTCGAGTGATTCAGGATCGGTTTCGAAGAGAAGGGGACGGGTGTCAGCTCACGAGCTTCATTATAATTTGAACCGTGCAAATTCGAATGAAATGAAGAAGAAAACATACTTGCCATATAAGCATGGTATTCTAGGTGGATTGCCATTCAGTTCTTAAAAAAGATGTATTGGTGTAAAAGGATGTATATATTAAGGAGTAGCATTAATGGGTGTGTGTTAAGGATAAAATAATTTAGTGACCAACTTTAAGTGCCTACTAAAAAGGGGTCTAAAGTTTGAGTTTGTTCATTGTTGTTGAAGTGAAGAAGATTTAGATTGATGCATCAACTATTGTGAAGAAAGTCTTGATATTAGTAATGGTTGTACATAAATTTGTTTTTAGCTAATAGTATGTGCAAACATAGATGAAAAGCATGTAAGATGTGGATTTTATCAATAATACCATCCTACGTTTTTGAATAAGATTGTTCTTATGCACATTACTTTCATATATATAGCTTATATAGAATATATGGTCAAATAGAATTTGTTCGCAACCCAATGAAATCCAAGAAGTAACGTATCCAGGTTTAGATAAAACTCAAGTATTTTAACTTTTAAGAATAAATTATAATTTTTATTGATCAAGGGGATATTTGGGATTGTTTATTTTTATCAATTTATAACTTATTAACTTTTTAAAAATAAAGAAGGTGTTTGGATTGTTTTTGATGTGAGAAGAAAAAAAATTATAAGTTATACTTTTGTAATTTATTAACTTATTGAAAGGTTATAAGGAGTTTTCATAAGGAATCTCAAACACTCCTAAAAACACTTTATACATATACATATTACATCCTTGAGACACGTGTCTTAATTAATGTATTATGTACGTAAGAGGGGAATGAGTATTCATGGGTATTATCTATGCACCGGTTAATCTCGTACTGTCATCTTATTTCTACCACCATGTACCCACAAATCACAAATTCAGTGGCGGCACCTATCCACAAGTACTCTATAATATTTTGTGTTTTTATTTTTTATATCTAAAACAAATAAACGATTAAATGTAGTTAAAATTAAAATTTCATTAAATTAAACTAAAAATATAACAAATCTGAAAACCGAAAAAATAAAATACGACAATTTACACACAAAAAAAGATTAAATACGAATATTCAAACTAAATGATTATTCAGCCAATTATGTTGCTCGATGATGACGTTCATGTCTTTCTTTTAGGAATGGTCGATGATGTTGCCGTGTCTTCCTCTCCGGCTTGCTCGATGAGATCCTTCAAAAATTATATGCTACTATCGTTTGAAAAAATGTCGTTATCAGAATTGTTAGGTGGTATGAATATCCCGAGATCATCGTTTGAAAAATTAGTAATTGAGGTTTGAGTGAATAAAAATGGTGAAGGGTTGAGTGAATAAAAAATGATGGAATATTAATTACACAGTTAGTGGTATTTCTATGTAATCAAATCTTCACCATAGTGAATTAAAATGGTGAAGGTTTGAATGAATTGCAATTTGGCAATCTACCCACATAGGTTGGGATGTGTTTGCGTTGTGGTTTGGAACACATAAAGCTTACCCTTGCAAGTGTCATTTCCCTTCTAACAGCATCCATAACGTCAAGCATATACAAACTGACATTAAATTCTATTTAAAGAAAAAATAACTCTTAATTTTTTCAACAACAAACCTTCACAAACACTATTAAAAGATTATTAAAATTATATAGATAATATGCATGTATATATGCGTGCATACACACACACACACACACATATATATATATATATGGAGAGAGTCAAGAGAAAACTCACATTTAGAGAGAAAACTTAAAAACTCCTAAAAACTCCTAAATAATTATTTTTAATTAAAAATAAAAAAATATTTTTAAAATTATGTTTTAGCCATTATTCTTATATTTCACTCGAAAAAAATAAAAAATAATAAAAAAAACCGCTGTAATGCACATATGTATTACTGTGCGATACCGTTGTATTACACATGTGTATTACTATGTATTTTTGAGTTTAATAGTGTTTTATTGCATATATTCAATATTTGTGTATTGTATTTGTGTAGTAGTGTTGTATTATATGGAAAAAAAAATAATAATAAAATAAAAGTCGATGTGGTGCACATGTGCGTTAATGTTGTATTACACATACGTACTAATGTGTATTTGATGTGTGTATTAGTCTTAAATTGCATATATACAATAGCGTGTATCAAATATGTGCAATAGTTGATCAAGTGGTAGTTGATCAATGAACTAATATCTTTCGGTATAGGGCGAAGGTAAGGGCTTGGGCATGGCACGAGGGTTGTTAAGCTCACATCCGTTGTAAGACTTTGTAAGAAATGCTGGATTGTGCCCTCCGTGCAGAAGGTGTCCTCAGGGCTTAGTTGGGTTTGAGTAGAAATCCTGATTACGTCGAGTGGAGAGGCCTTAGTGTTCAACGCACCACGTCCATCCTTATGGAATCCATCTGGACAACTTCCCCTTAAACTTTTTCCAACCCCAGAGAAGAGAACTTCGAGGATACGCGGTAGACATGCTTTTCCCAATAATCTTCAAACTTTTTGCTTATGTAATGGGGGAGGTACCGGCTGATGTCTTTGAAGACATTCAGAAGGGCGTTCGAGATATGGGGGGTGCTTTGGGTTTGATCTGAGATGGGTTCATGCCAGGCTGGGTGCAGTGGCCAAGGCAAGATTTGATACCCATCATCTCGAGGAGTACGCCCAGACTTCAGCAGCGCTCGAGAAAGCTACAAGTGCATTGGCTCAACTTGAAGGAGAGTTGTCTCGGCGTAGTGAAACTGCTTCTGCCCATTCTATGCAATGCACACTATTATACATGCGCACTATACCGACGAGGTTACCGACAAGTTTTTTTTTTTTTGAACCAATAACAACATATAAGAATAATGGGAAAAAAGAAACTTCAAAAAAAAAATTTAAAAAAAGTTAAAAATTGTTTTTTATGAGTTTTTAAGATTTCTCTTTAAAAGGAGTTTTTACTAGATCTTACTTCTATATATGTGTGTGTGTGAGAGAGAGAAGTATTTGAAACATGCATAAAGCATACGAAAGAGTGCGGACACAAATCAAAAAGGAGCTAAACGACCCTTGAAGTTAAACACAATGCTAACCATTCCAAGTCATAAGGTTGATTAATTTAATATTTCATATAACATGCTATAATATACTTTTCCAAGGAGACTCAGACAGGGGGCAATGTAATATTATATTTAAATTAAACCAATCCCCTTTATATTTTTAAGTGCTGGTCTATGGATTGATTACAGTGAGGAAGTTCCACGCTTTTGTAGACAACAGTAGGAAATTTTAAATCTGGCCACGTACATGACCTTTTACATTCACATGTTTCTTAATAAAAGAATATCACGTGAATAAAAGAAAGCCTATTAATACTTTTAGAATCAAAAAGTAAGATATGATAGTATTTTCCACAAATGAATGCATTAAATGAATACGAAGTAAAAGATGTTTTAAGATCGGAATCATTCCAGCGGTTTGCTGGATCAACTGCAAACCCAACTTGTGAATAAGCTGGTTCTTGGTCCAAAGGTCAGGCCGTGTTAACGAATCAGGGGAAACTATATTGCATAACACCTAAGAATATATATGAACTTATAGAGGTAGCGTAGTAAAACGATCCGCAAACCCAAAAAAAATATTCCCGGGTCACCAATAGCATCTGCGGGCCATAAACAGATACCCGCGGGAGATTGGCTGCAATCTCACTAGAAACCGTGGGTTTTTTATGGAATCTTGCGGAAACCGCTGATTTTGGTCGAAATCTCGTTGGAAATCGACGATTTTGGCCGGGTTTGACCATTGATAGATTAATTGGCCGATTAGCTCAAAATTAATCAGTGAGGTTGGGACTATCGATTAATCAAGGATTAATCGGCACCTGGTCGGGATTTTTGCAACACTGCTCATCATACATGTTTACAAAAAATTGTTTAAAAAATGTTTTGTGGTTAGAATTGCCCCTACATACATTACCACCTTAGATATGTCATGGTAATTAAAATCTTAGCGGGTCAATTCCAATAGACCCATTAATCACTCATTTTAAACTCAATTCTTTAAGTTATGCTAAAAAGATCAACTCTTTCATTAACCTGAATGCTCAAAGCCTTAAAATATGCTTTCAAAAGAAATGCTGAAAAGCTCTTGTTTGTAATTGTAAGTAAAAATGTAAAACTTACCGAGCATGTGTTGACATATCCAACAATACCTTCCATACTCAATAATACCCAAATTGTCCATGCACCTATTTTACAGTCTTCAATCAACTTTCACGCCAATTTGAGTGGTAAGAAAATATGAGTCGTAAAATAGAGTAATGGTAACATATCTTAAAATTTATGATGCAAATTTTCAGAGTGGTGATACTGTAGAAGGAAACTTCTAAATTTCTTTAAAAAAACGAGTCATATTCTACAATAGAAATACTCCAGAAGCATCTACAAAGCATGTCATATCATTCAAAACATCAAACTAACACAAAAGCGTTACACTAATTATGGTGATAGTAGATATATTCGAAAATTGCAAAAATCAAAACTTTTCATTTCAAAAAATAGACGCCCAATTTCTATACTATGATACTTTCTAGGTTCTTGGTTCAATAACATGCGTGAAACTAGGGGTGTTCACGGTTCGGTTCGAAACCGCGCAAACCGGTCATCGGTTTGGTTTCACTGTTGGTTTTTTTTTTTACTTTTGGTTGGTCGGTTTTAAAATTTTCAAACTGTATCGAACGGTTTGGTTACGGTTTGCACCAAAAATCGACCGTATAAAACCGGACCGGACCGTATAATTTAATTATGTTAAATTTTCAAATATTTTATGTTATATATGTATATATAAATATATTTCTGGACAAAATCTAATTAAAATTTGTAGTGTGCACAATATATCTATAATCTATAATATATATCAACGAAAACCCAAAAATCCTATGTGTCATGATTTGGTCGCTCCTTCCTTTTTATGGAAGCCACCATATTTCTTGATTTTTAAATGGATACCTCTCATTGATTTAACCCAAATTCATGGGTATGGGTCTTACCAAAACCAGATAGCTTTTAAACGGGTTATAACATCTCATTAAATTAAAAATTAATCTTACCAATTATTTGATATGAAAATCCTACAAAATAGGAATATACTACAATTTAATATCCAATTTAAAAAGAAAAAGATATTATTAATAATTAATAAACAATTTTATAGTAAAAAAATATGTGGGTCATGAGTCACCAAATCCAGATAGCTTTTAAACGGGTTATAACATATCATTTATTTATGAAACCCTTTCATCATCAAACCCTAAGTATATTATTAATTTTTTACAATAAAGAAAATTAAAATCCAGAAAATAAATATTAAAAAAAGAAAAATGTAAAACAACCATTTTCTCAAGTCATCAGATTACTTTATTTGTAAATGAAGCCTTTTCACGCATTTGACCCGAATTCACGGGTAAAGGTTGGGGTGCTCTTCGGGTTTGTTTTTCGGGTTTCGGGTTTTTCGGGTTTCAAAGTTTTAAATCTTAACCCGAAACACAACCCAAATCTCTCACGGGTTTTTCAGGTTCGGGTTTTTTCGGGTTGGGTTAATCGGGTTTTGAGTATCCTAGATAATGAAACAAAAAACAAAAAAATTTCAAAACCTTCAATACTAAAATTAAAACAACATATATTTTTTTTTGCTCGTAACGCAAATGATCAAATAATAAGCCAACATAAGTTGATAAAATTATAAAAAAATTCAAAATAAGAGTAAAATTAAGTAACTAACTCGAACCATAATCGTCTTCAATCAGACGTGATTTAGTTGTTCAATTACGGTTGCTATTATTAATAAATGGAAAACATAAGTTAACAATAAACAATCGATCTATACTAGTTGGAATGACAGCAGTCGATTAGGATAAGATTTTGATAACTTTAGTTACTAAGACTAAGCCTATTATACCTAAAATATATTTAATTTCAAAACTAAAAATTTATTCGGGTTTTTCGGGTTGACCGGAAACTTATAAATCAAACCCGAGAACCAACCCGAATTACTTCGGTTCGGGTTCGGGTTAGTCTTTTTTCGGGTTCGGGTTTTTCGGGTCGGGTTAGTTAGGGTTCGGGTACATATTTTTTCGGGTTGGGTTTCGGGTTTCGGGTAAAAGTGACAGCCCTAGGTAAAGGTTTCACCAAACCCAGATAGGTCTTAAACGGGTTATAACATTTCATTATATTAAAAAATAATCTCATCAAATATTTGATATGAAAATCCTATAAAATAGAAATATACTAAAAATTAATATCCTATTTTATTTTAAAAAAAGATATTATTTATAATTAAGAAACAATTTTATAATAAATAAAATAAACGGCTAACGGGTATCACCAAACCCAGATAGCTTTTAAACCGGATTATAACATATCATTTATTTGTGAAACCATTTCATCATCAAACCTCAAGTATATTAATTATTAACTTTCTTACAATAGATAAAATTAAAATCCAAATATACGTATATAAATATTAAAAACGAATAATGTAAAACAACCCCGTAATAAAAGGGATAAAATCTAGTAGTTATATATTACTAAATGCTCACACTCTAACCGTCTTTAACACTAACTAAATTGAATGGGATAAGCCCAAACCCCAAACGTAGATGTTGTGTACTTGTGTTCATGACTTTGATTTAGGCTGGTTGTGTTTAAACGTATGTGTACAATTTTGCTGATTATTGAAAGTTTTACTTTAAACATATCATACCGTACTATGGATATCATTTATAAAACCCCAAAAGTCTAAACCGTGAAACCAAACCGGACTAACGGTTTGGTTCGGTTCGGTTTGAAAGATCTACGGTTTGGTTTTGGTTTACAAAAACCAAAAATCGTTACTAACAGTTTGGTTCACAGTTTGACCTAAAAACCGCAAAAACCGAACCGTGAACACTCCTACCTGAAACCTATAATCAATTAACATGTCTGGGTCCCAAATCTTTGCAAGTGAATGTACACAACTAATTAAGTAAAAGATAATTGAATATTTATATCAGGAGGTTTCTACCCCTTGCTAATTTTTTTTTTTGTCGTGTAGGGTTTTGGCGACAAAATAACCCATAAGGCAACCAAAACAAATCAATCAAGTAAATGCCCCAAATCAAGATCGTGGTACCCAAATTTTACAACACATATATACCTAATTGAGTTAGCTAAGCGAAGAGGCAGACGAAACCATTAGGAACAATGTAATTATTGAAGAACGAGTGAAGTAGGCATGCAATAGAAAGTGTATTTTGTTTGGAGTGTAGGTGTTAATGGCAGAAGAGGCCACGCGTAACTCTACGTGAAAAAAAAAAGCCGCTTTATATGTTTGTAACATGAGCTTCAATCATGCTAGCGGTAGAATAGTAGAAATATGCGAGACAACGGTAACTTCTAAATTAATATATATATATATATATATTTGGGGAGATTTCAAATGAGAACCCCTTTGAGTTTTAAGAACTCGAAAAAACTTAGTGTAACGATTTTTTTTTTCGATTTTTTTTACACATGCGTAATATATGTAGGTTACATGCACGTAAAAAAATTACAGAATTTTTTACGCACCAAGTCGACTTTTTACACATATGTAACGGACGTAAAAGTTAGTGTAACCACTTACATTTTTATTCCCTCTCCTAATTTGACTTTTTTGTCAGATTTAATCTCAATCATATATTTTAATCCATTTAATTAAATGTGTGGCATAAAATAGAGTTCTTAAGTTCTTACAACTCAACATGGTTCTCAAAAGATCCTCCTCCCATATATATATATATATATATATATATATATATATAGGGTAAGGATCCTAAGAGAACCATTGGCAAATTGAGAACTTTGAGAACCATTTTGGAACACTAAAAAAAACCTCTAAAAATATTTAAAAAATTATAAAACAAAAAAAAAAACGAAAATTTTAAAAAAGTAAAAAAACCAAAATTCTAATATTTCATTCCGGTTTCATTAAAAAAAACCGAATTTTTTTTCTTTTTAATTCGTATTATACCTATACACATATGTATACTTTCATTTAATCTCTAATTACGTAATATACACATATGTATATTATCATTTACCTTAAATTATACATATGTGTATAGGAAAAAACATGTGTGTACATATTATACATATATGTATAATAAAAAAACAATTTTTTTTTCTTTTTAATTCGTATTATACACATATGTATACTTTCATTTAATCTCTAGTTACGTAATATACACATATGTATATTATTATTTACCTTAAATTATACATATGTGTATAAGAAAAAAACATGTGTGTACATATATGTACATATTATACTTATATATATAATTTAGCTAAACCGAGAATTTTATTTTTTACGTTTTTTTTAGAAACCGGGATGATAAATAAGAACTTTGGTTTTTTTAGTATTTTTATTTTTGTGCTTTTTTTTGTTTTATGAATTTTTTTATTTTTGAGTTTTTTTTTGTCCAAAATGGTTCTCACAGCTCTCAATTCCTAAAAAGTTCTCATATGATCCTCATCCTATATATATATAATGAGTTGTTAGTAGAGAGTAGAAACGATGGTGTTCGGTGTAACAATAAACCAACATAAGACTGTGTTTTATTGCAACGGTGTTTTCATAGTTGACTATTTGGCCGGGACTTTCTTTATTAAAACCATCGTTGTTTTCCCTTAATTTATGGCCCCTTAAATTAGATCAAATGCAAGAAAAATCTATTGCAACCCAGAAAGAGGTACACACTACTAGCAAATGCTATAATATAAATATAAATGGCCCATTGCTACTACAACTTTCTTTAATTGTGTAACCTTATGTCTGCACAGAATCACTTACTTTTTGAATATGAAAGAACAATAGGAGATGCCCCCACTGCTTTAAAAGTATCAAAAGAAGACATCACTTTTTGTTCTTTGCTTCAATTGGACGTCACATTTCTCCAAGGACCACTTCTATTTTCCCTTTGTTCTCTCCTTTTGCCATTGATTACAAACACACACATGTATATCCGGAGAGACTTTATAAATTACAGCAAGAACAAAAAAAAAATTGACCATTTATTTTGTGATATTTTTAAATATATAAATGTAATGGTTGAAAAATAAATTAGTTTGGTTGTTCGCTTATATATGTATAACATACACATGTCAGGTAATGTAGCATGCATGTGTGTAGGTAAACGATAAAAAATTGAAACATGAAGAAATTAGTTTGATGATTTCTATATACATAACCTACACACATGTATGTAAGAAGAAAATAAATTAAAAAAATATGAATCAATTATCAAAATTAAAAGATAAGTTATATTTCTTGTCGTTGCAATAATTTATTATTAGTTTGATGATTTCTATATGCATAACCTACACATTAGTTTGATGAATTCCATTGTATGCATTCAATGCATGCATTCTTGTTACAAAATCTCCATAAACCCACAACAACAACAATAATAAATAAATGCACCTGCTTAATGAACAATAGTTGCAAAGGATTAAATGGATCATATATATCTACTTCCATTATGTATAACAATTTGTGTACATATCTATAACTCAAGAATATTTAAAGCATCAACCCTCGAAAAAGAAAAGATTTTATTTATGCAAAAGGTACCTAAAACGAAATTCGTAAGGGATTACCCGAACACAATGTGAAAGTGGTACACTTTTATTTTTCTCAAGGCACTTCATTGCTTCTTTTCCAATATTATTTGGTAGCTGAAGGCATACCCAATCTAGCAATGACTCCATATCTTTAGCAAAGTCAAGCATATACCAATCCAATAGTTTTGGAACCGCAACCATTTTGTTTGAAGTTGAGATCGCGATTGCAGCTTGTAAATAATCTTTTTTTGCGACTTCAAGTTCGTTTTCGACTTCAGATCCCGTGTAGATTCTCACCTTTAAGTTTTTGATCATGAGTATGAATCAGTTTTGATATTTGCTTTAAGTTTAATAAAATTTACTGAATAATAAAAGGTAACAAACATTGGTCTAAATTTTATTTTAGGCCAGAAAACCATCAATGTTTTAACTTTATAGATGAAAATGTCAGACTATAGTTGGTTATTATTTTTGCAATTAACCATAAAAGATCAAAAACTTTTATCATAAAAGTTTTTATGTATCAAGAATGTCGTTTTAATAAACATTAACTACAACTTACAGCAGGGGAGGACCAGCTTCCACATGAGAGAGCAAACGTTACTAATGGTTCTGATAGTTCCAACCCAAAAACGCTTCTTGCAGTTATCTCATCATTCTTTACACCCTTTGCAAATGTATAATAAAAAAAATCAAGAAATTATATAAATATTAACTGTTGGTGAAAAGTATTTAGATCACAAAAGATAATTTTTAATTTTTACTTACGTATTTTGAATGATAAGGGAGCCTCAATATGAAATGTTCGATGGTGATCGCGTTTAAATAATGGCCTCCAACAATTATTGTCGCCTGAAGAGTAAAGAATATAATCATATGAAAAAGAAATTAATTTATACATTTGAATTTTATAAATGTGCTTGAAATTACATTACCTTTTGCATTAGTTGAACAACCATCTCTGGACTTTCTGGTATTCCATGTTCAAGAAATGCCTGATAAATTGATAATTAATTAATTAGCATGATTCAAATAAACTTGATACTTATTTTTCTCAAAACTTTAAACAATTATGAAAGTCTTTTAATTACACTTACATTCATCATGCATGAGTTATAAATGTTGATCCAGAAAGCAAGCTTTTCTTGGTGAGTGAGACTCGTTAAATTGACTGATGCAAGTTTCCCAAGTAGGAGCCTAACACGAAATTCACGGTTTTAGCTTAAACGGGTTTGGGTCAATTTCTGGTCAAATCCACGAACACTTTAGCTAAGGGGCTTGCCCATTTTATAGGTTAAAATTATCAGTTTTACTATAAAATGTGTTTCATTTTTATGTCAAATTTTAAAAGTCAAAAAGATATACGTAATTGTTTTACACCAATTTGTATTTTGGATGTACATTTGTAATTTTAGACTATCAATATGCAAAAGGAAATTTTTTTGGTCGAACCCACAAACAATTTACCTAAACAGGTTGACCTATTTAACCTGTTAATTTTTTTTTGGTTCCTGCTCAAAATAAAAATGTTTTGCGTCATAAGTAAAACTAGTTAGCAATTTTATACCAAACCTTAGAGGTTGAAAAGATATTGGCATAGGGTTCTATAATTTAAATGTAATTGTTTCGCACTCATATATATTTTTTGGTTGTACATTTGTATTTTAGAGTATTAATAAGAAAAAAAATTTAAAAATTGAAAACTATCGTGTTCATGTCAAATTTCCAGGTTCGTGTAGGGCTTGACTCGGAAATTAATGGCACGACATGAACCTAGCACGAAATTTGCAGGTTTAGGCTTAGTCTAAACGGGTTCAAGTTAGTTTCTTGTTGACCCGTGAACACTTTAGCTAAACGAGTTCACCCCTTTTAATTCATTTTAAAATGTTCTTTACATCACAAATAAAACTTCTTGGCAATTTTATGCCAAAATTTAAAAGTTGAAAAAGATACCGACATCAAATGTTACAGTTTACACGTAACTGTTTTCCAATCATTTGTATTTCTAGCTGTACATCTATAACTTTAGAGTACAAATATGCGGAAGAAAATTTAAAAATTAAAAAACCGTTGTGTTCATGTCAACCTACGAATACCCGTGTCGGGTTTGACCCATCAACCCGTGAGCACACCCCGTTCCGCATCCCCTAGTTTAAATGATAAAGAGAATAAAGAAAGTAAAGAACTTGAAATTACTAAACACTTACTTTAATCTTTGTACCAAAAACACCGAATTTGTCGTTCGGTATTTGTTGATGGATGTTGCTTCAAGAGCATACAAACTTTTATACGGGCCGATGTCTCGTTTCTCAAATTCAAAACATACGTCATAAGGATCCCTAAACTCGGTTTCTTTGAACTTTTCATTTGTTGTCAATGATGGGGGCATTTCGGTCATACTTTTACTCCTTGCTGAACTCATTCGCACGAAAATGTTCATCAAACATTTTAAAATACTTTCAGAAATCTTGTTTGGATCATCATCTCCCAATAATAAGCGTTTTTCTTGAATTAAATTGGTTTTTCCATATACATTTGCACCCTCCATTGTTCTACCTTCAAACTGTTTATTTCAAGAATTTTAAACGTAAGTAAAATTAGATTAATTACGTAGATGTCCCTATAGTATCTCCAGCTTAAAATGGATGGAGGTTAACTTTTCTGTTAATTTTTAGAAATGACCCATATACTATTAATATTTTTTTAAAATCACCTGAATACCCTTACATCAAAAAACCAAAAAAAAAAAATGATAAGAAAAGGGTTTGCATGGGCCCACCCCTTGTAAATAAAAAAAATACTGCATGTTTAAGGGCATTTTGGTCATTTAACATTCGCATAATAGCAAAACTTAACGTCCATTCATTTTACAAATAGTTTTGTATACGCATAACATGTCTAATCCCTAAATTGATGAAGGATAACTTTTAGGGGGTGTTTGGGATTGCTTATTTTTACCAACTTATAACTTATTAACTTTTTGAAAAGAAATTAGGTGTTTGGGATTGCTTTTGATGTGAAACGGAAAAGTTATTAAGTTACACTTTTGTAACTTATTAACTTATTGAAAAGTGATAAGAAGATAAAATAAGGAATCCCAACACCCCCTTAAATATGACCAGAATACCTTTACATTAAAAAATTAAAGAAAAATAATTTTTCATAGGCCCACCTAGTAGTTTGGTCATTTTGCATTCACTTAACAATAAAAGTATAAAGCTTAGCGCGCATCCATTTTAGGGACCATCCATGATATAATTGAGCAAACTGTTGGTCTAAATGAGTAATTTCTCAAACTTGTGCAATTAATATATAAAATTATTTTAACTGACTTCACCTGTAACTTTTTAGGAGCTAAATGTTTCCCGGGTGATTTGGGATCAAGTGACGATCTTCTTGTTAATGCATCAACGGTTTGACATTTTTGATTTGGCGAACGATGCCTGTTCTTAGTGACATTTGATGATTGATTCTCTTTTGCTACCAAGATTATCAAACAAAGATAAAAATTAGACATTTTCACTAGTTAGCTGTCTTTCGAGAATGTTTAGGTCTGTTAATGAACTGAATAAAAATCCCATTTGGTTAAGTAAATAAACGACCACAAACACAGGCCTTGTTCGTTCAATCGTGTTCGTGAAAGTTCGGGTAATGTGTTTGTTCGTTTACGCCCGTTTGTTTTTGTTTATATTTCAAATTAATATGTCTATTTGTGTTTGTTTATGTTAGTTTGTTGTTCTTTTAAAAAGTTAACAATCGAACACGAAAATTTTATTCAATATGTATTCATGAACTATCCGTTTATCCGATAAAATCTTAATGACCGAACATAGACACAAATAGGGCCTCATTCAGTTCGGTTTGTCCTTGAACAATAATAAGTACCTGAAAAAATAGGTGGAGATGCATCGGTCTCGATTTGAGGTGATAAATTGGAAACCTTGTTTTCACTATTTATTGATTCTTGAAAATCAGTTAAAATTTCAAGATTCCTTTTTGATGATGAAATATACACTGCTTCATGATATAAACCTTGCCTAAAATGAACCACTTGCTCTTCAAGCCTAACAACTTCTTCTTCCAAAACCGCAACTTCTGCTAGAAGCTCCAGTGTCTGCCAATTATCACACTAAAATCACAATTTATTTTTGTAAAAAAATAGATAATATTATCATTTTGATCAAAGGAGTTACAGAAGGCGGTAGATATGGAGGCAGGCGCGGTAGAGCTCCTAACGGTCTAGTAAACGCGCGTTCTAAAGCACGATGAACATTCTCTTCTTGTCTAAGTCTCTTTTTTAGCTTATCCACCTGAATAAATTAAATATATATTTTTAATAATTATATACCATCAAAGAATTAAAGAAAAGTGAAAGGTGAAAGCAATATACATCTTGTTGCAATGCCATTTTTCTCTCCCTTATTGAGCCTCTTCTGATGTGAATGCTGGAGCTTGTGCTTGTCTTTTCACCCTCCATTTGCATTTGCAAATCAATCTTTTTTGATATTTATAAAGAAATAAAGTAAATAAAGAAGATTTGAGCCGGATTCAACAAGAAAAGAATCAAGATTTGATAAAGAAAGTCACTTAGGCATTTCATCAAACACCTTATGTGGATAAGACTTAAGTGACCCACTTCAACACAAAAACCTTTTTTTGCCTTTTAATTTCAAAATCCCAAACTGGGTTTAATCCAAAGTTGAAAACCCACATGAGAATTTCATCAAAACAGTCACCAAATTGGAAATAAATCAATAATAATATAAACAATAATAATTGGATTACCTTTGGGTGTCTGAATGAAGGCTTCATGGACCTTAACTTTGTCTTGACTCTGGTATCCATTACAATGTACAGATGATTATAATGTACAACCACTTGAACATAAATGAAGACTGCAGAATGAGAATCAAGATCACAGAATCAGGAAAAGAAAACAGAGCATTGAATGAAGAAACAGACCTTTACTTTAAAGGGATGGGTCGTTCGTGTTTCACCCAATCAATTCCATTCTGTTTACAGACATTAATTGCAACAGCTTCGTTACCAAAAGCAGAAACCAAAAATTCCAATCTTTAAGAGCATTGAAGTTATGAAGCTATATTAAATATATATATATATATATGATATAAAGAACAGTGTCCTTAACTATACACCAGAGAGAGAGAGAGAGAAGATGAGAAGAAAGAGATTAAGATTTGGGGAGTGTGTATGTGTTTATGATGGACTTAAACGTGAGTGCTCCTTTTTTTCAGTGCAATCATTAACGGATCTTTTCTAACTAGGATTGGAATGCTTAATTCTATTATTAAAACGTTATCTGTTGGGGCTAACTAAAGACTTTGGTTACGGTGTTACATCAGCATCGGCCGTCGAGTAGGTGGTAAGTTATTAACTAACTAACTATTTAACTAAAAAAGAAAAAAAAAAGTTAGATTGGTGCATTAAAGATAGACCCCACCTTATTTTGTTTTAGATGCTAACACGCTAATAAAAAAAGAGAATAAAAGGCCTCATTATTTGAAGTGGCGTGGTGTTTGGGTGTTAAGTTGCCCATGGTGGCAGCCCCCTAGGTAGCCCACAGCGGGTGGTATAATGGGTTGGTTTTATACTCTTTTTGAGTGAGAGGATAGTTTACACAAAGGAAAGTTGTTTGTTTACAATACATTTTCTTTTGTCTAATTCTAGATAGTGTTTGACAATCAGATCCTTTTTATAACTCGCGTATTGAGATGAAAATTACAATGAAACATGGAAATAAGTTGCATTTTACATTTGTAATTCTTATAACAACAATTATGATTATTAGAGTTGATTATAAGAATTATCGATGTGGTGAGTTTACACTAGTATACTGTTCTTAGCTCAAATTCAAAAATCGTTAGTATCTCACTATACATGAATAACAATAGAATGGGGGATTTTTGTAATTGCATGTCTTGTACGTAAGGGAATTTTGATTTCTTATTTACTTTTCAATTTTTCATTTTGTCGCTTACAAAGCACGTTCAATGATGTATATGATCTTGTCTTACAAATGTATAAAAGGATAAGAATGTGTATGATCTAGTATTAATATCATCGTTAAGAAGAACAGACTTAGCTAATATGTTCTAATATTGTTGAGGCCAGAAGTGTATCCAGCTTTGTATGGAACACTTGAATATTTCAAACAAAACGTTTACTGTTATTTAGCTCATAAGAAAAGTAATGATTTGCTTTAAACTCCATTTGAATTAAAAGGTAAACCAAAACAATCTTTAAGGCAAGTAGGAGACAATCAGACTGTGAATGTATTCAATGAGATTAGACTCTCTCTACTCCTCTAGCATTCTAGTGATAGCAATCTTTAAGACAAGAAAATACTACCACGTTGATTGGCGACACTACGGTTGAATATGCAATTTGTCAAGTTATCTAAGCCAACAACTATTCGAAAGTTCGCATAAACGTCTTCATCACTAGCCACAACTTTCATCCACTGGTGATATATCATACTCTGATCGATCAGGCATTTTATTACAAATAAGCAACCTTATAATTATTAAGAAGCTGTCGCAAAGTTATTCGTACCCAGTCACCATAAAGGCTCAATACTGTGAAATTAAATAACATAATTTGAATTATATATATATATATATGTGTGTGTGTGTGTGTGGAGAGAACCAAGAGAGAACTCCATAACTAGAGAACTAATATTTTTAATTTAATTAAAAATAATATTTTTTTAATTTTTTTTCTTTCACCATTCTTATATATTGTTATTCTTTACTATAAAAAATATAAAAATAAATAAATTAAAAAAATAAAAAAAAAACTTGTAATACATCGACTTTTTTATTGCATATGTGTAATAGTGTGAATTTTATATGTGCAATAGTGTTCGATATCATATATGTAATTGTTTGTATCGTATATGTGTAATAGTGTTATATTATTTACAAATATAACAAAAAAGTGCATGTGTACACTAGTGTTGTATTACATATATGCATTAGTGTGCATTGCATACAAGAAAAAGTGTTTTATTTGCATATATTCAATAATATGAATTGTATAATGAAATTGTAATGTATTATATACAATAAAACACTATTTTATATATGCAATACGCATTATTGCATATATGCACTACATCGACAGTTTTTTTTACATCGATAGTTTTTTTTTTAATTTTTTTTATGAACAATATCAACATATTAGAAGGATGAAAGAAAAAAAAACTAGAAAATATTTTTTTAAAGTTAAAAGTAATTATTTATTAATTTTTTAGTTCTCTCTTTAAAAGGAGTTTTCTTTAGATCTTCTCCTGGCACACCATTGTTAATCATCATAGAATAGTAAAACTGATTTTATGAATAAAGAAATAACTAAACGTATAGTTTTAAAAACAATAAAAGTCTATTTTAATGCCAAATATTTAAAAAAAAAAAAGATCCAAAAGAAGTATTAACTGTATTATCATATTATCACTTCCACAAAATGAAGAATTAAAGGTTAGATCTTTTAAGATCATTGTTATCCAAATATGTTTGATTAAAAATTAATGAGCAATAAAGATTCATTGGGATCCATCATTATTATAAAATTAAAATGTTAACATAGACTTTCATTGTTGGATCCTGGGAATATTTTATTGCCTTTTAATTAAAATCACGCCACAAAGGGAAGGACTCTATATCAACGATCAAGTACGTCAACTATGAATTTTTAATTATGGATAAACAAATGGTACTTGTATTGTATTGGGAATCTTTAGTATTTGATACTTACTTTTTAAGATTTTCAGGATCAGTATTTTTGATACAGGTACCAGTATTTTACTAAATTTTCCCTTAAGTATTGTACCGAGCATTAGTATAGGCATCGACATCCATTTTTAAGGATTTTCAGTGTAGATGCTTCGCCAGCTCATCTCTAATTTTAATGTGTGGTTAAGGCAGTAAAAAAATAATAATAAAAAATGTGTAGTCAAGGACTTAAGGTTGAGTAAAAGTTGTTTTCACTTATTGTTTATATTAAAATGTGTGGTCGGGGACTTAAGATTTTATTTCCGTCCTAATTCATGATGGGTAGTTTTGATTAACGGGATGATCATATTGGTTTAGCTATGATAAAATAATATGATCACATGTGATTAATCTGAAAAGTATATATAATGATATATACTTTCGTGATTAATATATATGATTCGTCATGTACCTTTTAATTCGTCCTGATCCCATAAGTCTTAACCAAATCAACAAATTATTCATATACTTTTCAACTAAATTGCATTTGTTGCATTGCTTCACATGTATGAGTGTATGACGAAAAGGAAGTGCAATATGATGAATGAGTGAGGTAATGTGCAAAAGCTGCCTAAGTAAGATCACGTGGCCAACTAAGGAGCTTTCAATTTTGCCTTGAACAATACAAACAAATGAGCCAAGATTTAATATATTTAAACAATAAAAAATACCAAAACTTAAAAAAAAAATAGAGTTTTGACTCGTACTCGTACGTTATAAAGTAGAGCAATGTGACATTCGTCATTTTCGTTTAATAAATGTAGTTGTTTTATTTCCGTCTAGTAATTGGATCTCTATAATTATTAAAGACATCAAAGTATTTATCATGTCGTTCGTTTTGTCCGTATTAAAGAATCGAGTAATTTCACTTTCGGACCTTAAACTTTAGTTTAACCAGTTACTGAACCCAACCCAAACAACAAGGACTAATCTGCAAACATTATTCAAACTTTTCTCCTCCTTTCTCCTTCCCCCGTCAACAGCCGCGACCCCCTCCCCCTCCTTCCGTTTTGATCCCTTTGACCCCGTAAATAAAGCTAATTAAACGAATACATAATATCCGCGAATCATAATCGTCATTAACAACGAGTAACAGTCGGTCAATCGAGTTATTATAATCAAATCGCAGAAACTATGGCCACGGATCAGTTTTTGATCTCGTTAGCCTATAAATACGAGCCTAAAACACAATTAAACGAGCACACACTATTCTCTAACTATTCCAAAGCTAATCCCTCATCCAATTGTAACCCTGAAGCTGTTTATGATCGTGTTTGGATTCTTTGTCAAGCCGAAACCCTAGTATATCAATCTCGTTTAATTCGTCATCATAAAAGGTAATAGTTATATGTATTAAGGTCGGTTTTTGATGCTCAATGAAAACCCTCTGTCAATTTTAATCGACAGAGGGTATTTGATCTTCAATTTGGGATTTATATGAATTAGGGTTTATGTTAATTGGGAAAAACTTAACATAATACTGAATATAAACAAATGAAACCAAACGTATAACAAATATCTTGGTAGCACAGTTGGTCAGTGAACACTATGTAAACACTAAAGCCGGCCAGGGGCGTAGGTTCGATTCCCCTGCTCCGGTTTTATATATTTTTTTAGTTATTTTGTTTTCTTTTCTTGTTTCATAAAACCTATATTAACTAGGTTAAAATCCTATATTGTTTATACTCGTTTGAACATATTTTTTTTAGTTATTTTGTTTTTTTTTCTTGTTTCATAAAACCTATATTAACTAGGTTAAAATCCTATATTGTTTATACTCGTTTGAACGAACCGAAACCCGATAAGTTTCTAAAATAAATTTCATATATATATATATAAAAATATATGAATACACATAATTATTTATATATCTATATTTTTTACATTAAAAATAACAATAATAATAATAATAATAACCATGATAATAATAGTAAATGTATTTCTTATCTTTCTTCCTTGGTTAGCTAAATTGAACCCCGTTAAAAACTAGTTTAGATTACATAAAGCACTTTCATATGTCGGAATGTATATTATATAAAAGAGTTTTCTTTGTTAACCAAATATGACTTTTAAATTATTAAACTTAACAAAAGTTAATTACATAATTATCAATATTCTATGAACTACAACTAATGCATAAGCCCCAAATTCGTTGCAAACCCATCTCTTTTGTGTCTTGCCCGTTATCTTAGTTTAAGTAGTTATTTTATTTATGCTTCTAAAATTAGGACAAATTGTCGGGAATTCTCGCGGGACCAATTAGGTTACTTCAATCTTTACCGAGTTCTCAATACCGTATTCCTCATTCCAAGTGAGTTCTTCATACCCATTTTAACGTTTTACAATATTTTGGGGGTAGCACGTTACAAGTTTTTCTTTCGTTAGTTATGTGATTGTTCACAAACCGATTCACTTACATCGTACATGTTAATATTATTCGTGCATATTGTTTATGATCATACGTGAACTTGCTTGCAATGTGTTTATTGTTTTTATGGTGGAAGTTACGCAAACACATACACATAGTGGGAGGGTCCGACGGGACATACCCGCGCCGTCTAACGTTACGACCTCGGTTGTTTACGTAAGGTGGTTTTCATTTCCCCGACTTCAACGGCTTCGGCTAAATGAACGGGAGGACGGCATTACTTGCTTTCATTTACTTTACGCTTGAATAATTATTGCATTACGATTGTTGAGTCGCGAGTTTCCTATATATATGAATACACAAAAACTTGTGAAAACTCACCAACTTAATTGTTGACAAAATATATTATTTTCAACGTGTTACAGGTTGAACCGATGGTGTGCTAAGGACGAAGTTCATTAGTTTGCCTTAGGATAATTGAAATAAAGAACTTGTTTACTTTTCGATGAAGTGTTATCTATTGTTTTTATTTATGAACAATATGTGTACTTTTGATGATATGAAATGCATTAAATATAATTATTGTCGCTTTAATAGCGTTACGAGCTTTGAATGATCTGTACGTTACACCCGGGCGTGTTCCGTTTAAAGCCGGGGTGTTACAAGCAACGCTAAAAATAATTATAGATAATATTTTAAAAAGTATTGTGTGGTGTTTAGATGGGGGCTTTAGAATTTCTTTTTTTGATTGAACAAGCAAATTTCTTTTTCACCTAAAACCTAAAACCCCACGTACATTGCACTTGTAAGAATTTAAACCCATCACCTCTCTTAGGTCATGGATGCTTTGCTTTTTATCTATATATATAAATACTAAATATTTGGTTTAAGAATATTCTATAAAAAAAATAAAAAGAAAAACATCGAAATAGGAGTAAACTTTTTAGTGCCATATCTCTATATAAATGTCGAATATATAATAGTTACATAAACAGTAAGTGGATGCGTGAATCCATCTTCACGTATGTGTTTTTTCTCACATATCTTAGTTTATTGATTCTCATCAGTGAAAGCTCAAATAATGTCGCGTATGGAACTTTCATTTGCATATCCTCAGTAAACATACATTCAATGGTAATTAATCGTCAATGTTTAATCCATACGTGAACAAATGCATAAGTTTAATAATTCGTTTCCAATTTTGTTTTTTTTTAATTGACGCTTTTCCTTGATTCATTTCCTTTCTTCACTCCATAATTATCGGTTCTCCTCACTCTCTCTCCTTTCACACAACTATAAAACGAATGTTAATTCATTCATTCAAACACAAGTGCAGGGCCGGCCCGTGGGTGTGGATGGGTGGTCGATGACCACAAGCCCGACACCCCATTAAGCCCGAATATTTTTTTTGAATAAAATTATGTGTTTTTATTAAAAACAATATGTATATTTAATGTTTAAACACAATTACATAACCAATAGCTTGGTCCAGTGACAAATGGGTATTACTCACAATCAAAAGGTTGTGAGTTTTAGCCTCACTTGAGATATGTATCATTTTTTTATACAAAAGTTTTTTACACAGCCTGACAGTCTAAACTATAACCAAGTAAGCCCAAATAGAAATTAGACTGTTTAAACACAACAAAATACCTCTTTTACTTAAGGCCAAAAAAAATTTTCGTTTTTACCCAAAAGTTTTTTTTGTTTTCTCGGAGCCGGCCCTGCACAAGTGTAGATTAGGAATTTACATTTGCCTTCTCACGTCGTCATTGTCATCAATGCATCTATCACTTGATTTTGATGCCATGCGTTTTATTAGCTCTCTTGTGTGTGTGGGTACTGGCTAAGAATCTAAGATTGTGCCCATAAAATTGTTTTTAGATGATATGTGGTAGGATGTGGATGTTTTCCCCCACCTGGAATTTAATATATTATTATTTGCTTTGTCTTTATAGCATTTGGATGATTTGATTTAAAGAATGGTACCTAGACTCGCATCCATTCCCATTCCACATGTTAATAAACAAAAATAAATAAATTAAGATCTCTATTAAATACTAAATGGTAAATTGATTCAAAATTGTTAGGAACAATTACCACCATCCTAGTAAGTAAATTGATAAATATGAAAAAAAATCATAATTTAATAATTAGATGTTTTATAATTTGAATTTAAGTTTTAAAGATTATTTTGAATATGTATAAAAATGAAATGCATTTTCTTGATTACCAACTTCAATCAATCCTTTTGACGTAAGACCATGTGTTATGATCTGTCAAAACCCAATGCCAAACTGCCATTTAGGCGGGTTTCATGGTGAACAAATTGAACACCGTTACGCATGCAAGGTGACGGGCGGGAAACTAAGGCTGTTGATGGGCATAGCGGACGTGAACGGCTATTTTTTATTGGGTTGGAGCCGAATGGCTCTTTGAGTTTTTAATAAAAAAAAGGAAATGCTTTTTATATTGCAGTAGAATAGAGAAATTGAATTATACATATTGCCAAGAAGATGCAAAATAAATCATCTACCAAATCTTGCTTAAACGTACATTCGCATTAACATGGTGTCCATTTGAGAAAGTAAATATAAGTATTAAAAATCTTATAAATATCTGTTTTAATAATCTAAACTATGTTTTATCAGTCAATAATACCTCATATTGTTAATATACTGTTAATATAATTAATGACACTTCTAACTTTCTTATGGAGAAGTACATTCGTTCTTTGCTTGCCCATAACTTTTTTAGTGTTGTTTTAAAACAATTTACAACATTATGATATTTACAAAAGTCACCGGTTATTCTCCAAAAGAAACATGGTTACTTTTTTATTAAAATATAATTACACAATAAAAATAAAAATGAGAAGTGTTATTCATCACAATAACAATACCAATATGAATTAATGTGGATTTCTAAACTATAGTTGGAATACTAAAATATAAATATTCTTTGTCGTATTGATAACTAGTATTTTACCCGGCGCGCTGCGTCTGGTGGGTTGGTAAAATTCGGGCGGTGGTAAAAACTCAAGCGTTATCGGTCTCAAGCGTTGAGACGGTAAGTCGACACGAATTCGGTTAGTTTTGGTTACGTGTGTTATTGTACAGGAACTAAAACAAAAAAAAAATCTTGAGGTCGACCAATGAGGTGGAGTCGGTGAGTAAAACTCGATCGCTGGTAAAAAAACCCAACCGTCATCGATCTTGGGCATTGAGACGGTCAGTTTCCGTCACGCTCATTATGATACCAGAACTGAAAAAATCAGCATTCGGTTAGCTTTCGTTACGGCACTAGATCTAAAACAAAACGCGGTGAGTTTACGCGAATCCGGTGCGTTTCTGTCACGTTTGTTACGATACTATAACTAAAACAAAACAAAAAAAAATTTTCGATCGTTTTTATTACGTATGTTACGGGATTGAACAAAAAAAACAATAAAATATCACCAATAAGATGCCACAAAGTAGCCCAATGAGGGACTTTACGACACCAAAGTCCTAAATTATTATATATAATATAATTTGTTTAATTTTTTAAATTCTATTTGGTCTAAACTTAATTTATTTAAAGTAATAATAATAAAAATAATAACAACATAAAGCATTATTAAAATAACAATGACAAGACTGGTGAGGTGGTGTCTCAAGCCACCTCATCATGTTAGTGTCCGACAAAGCCGGTCAAGCCATTACAAATGGTCCTAAATGAAAGGGCACTTTGGGGAGCTAATCTGTTACCAGGTGTAAGGGTGTGTGACCATAATTTTTTTCACCCAATCAAATTCACAAACTCACATTGTTATATTAGAAAAAGTATTAAATAACAATTGTGTGTTCATTTAAATCATTACGCACTTTAATGAAAAAGTTAATTAAAATCCTTAATTACGTGACATTTATATGACGCTTTCTAACTAAACCAATACACACAATCAAATAATAAGCCTTAAACTAAGTTGCATATGTGAAGAAGGTGGTGTGATATGGATATAGTCCTTAGTCAGGTAGTCATTATGATGGACGGTCGAGAAGAACCAATTATGATAAACCAATGGATCACCTCGCACCCACATGACCAAGTAAAGAGACAAATTGCAAAACCACCCTCGTGTTTAGTTAACTACACATATAATTACTTTTAACTTTTATAAAGGACACGATTGCCCCTCTTCTACATTGTTAACTTTTGAAAACAATTTCTTACCTATCGTTCATTGAGACGGGTGGAATGATATTAGTTTTATTTAGTGAAGAATATAACCGACTCTAGGTTACAAAGTTGTAAATAATATTTATTAACTAGTAAATATACCTTTAAAGTTTTGAATTATAGTAAAACAACCAGTCAACAAGTAAAAAAACAATATCGATGCAAAATTGAAAAGAAAAAAAAATGAGTGATTTAAGAATCTCATACGATCTAATGGGTATCTATTTGAGATTTGAGTATATTAAGACGTTTTGTAATTGTATATTATTTGTTTCACATATTGGGAGCTTGTGAATTGTTTTTTTGCTACATGGATATAGACTTCACACGAGGTTATTGATTCTAAAACTTTGTTTCTATCAAAACATGTTTAACATGTGGGGCTCTACTTATATGGGCATCCAAAATGCCCCGTATATGTTATTTAAGATCATAAATTCTTTATAACTTAGCTAACAATGTACGATTTGACTAAGGTATATCAATCAAACTTCAATGATCCATAGTGAAAGCCCACCCGACTCTACTTTGTAATCAAACTTCGATGACCCATCTTGTCAATCTTTGTACCCCAACCATCTTCGGCGATCCCCTTGTTTGATTAATATACTTAATGAAGAAACACTAACCGGACCCCGGGCAGATTACTGGTAACCTGGGGGTTAGATAGATGTTTCCCACGAGGGGTTAGACCCTTGGAAGATGGTTACTTGTTTGCCAAGGGGTAAGGGGTATTTTCCCGCTTACTTTTTAATATTTTTTAAATTTTGAATTTTGAAATTCGAAGAGTTGGTGGAAAGATAAGAACAGTCCAAACCTCTGAAACGTCGTGCGACGGTTTCTTCTGACTGTGTCAGGACGTGCAGGAAGTTATGGTGACGTGACAGAACATGGTCATTCCAGTCGCTTTTTCAGGCGCGTGGGCGCGATTTTTCGGGCGCGTGGCCGCGAAATTACTGGCACACGTCCTTTCAACAGCTGTTGCCAGCCTGCTTTTTGCCACGTGTCATAGTTTCATTGCACCTTTGATTTCTCTCTCCTCCGCATTAAATTCACCGCATTAATTGCGATTACTATATAAAGGGGAAGAGGGTTATTTGTAATTCACACTTTCACCTTTCTTCTTCTTCTTCTTAGTGATTTCCGGCAAATACTCCCCTTTTTCAGGCAAGCATTTTCCCGAAATCACTTCTCTTTCTGCAAAAATGTCTTCTCATGATGCCGACGATCAGAAGACTGCTGGCGAGTGCCAGTGTTCTCTTCCTGTCGATCTGTACCAGTATATCGTCAGGAAGTTCATGCTCGAGTCTCTCGAGCCTGAGTTTCCTGAACCCCACCATACTGTGTACGATGCCCCTAGTGGCAAGATCGGGGTTTATGCTGCATTCTTTGTCTACGGGAACCTTAGGTTCCCGTTGACAAAGTTTGTGTCCCGTGTTCTTGAGAGGCACAGCGTTCATTTGACCGAGCTGCACCCCATGGCGATCGCCAAGATTCGTCATTTTGAGTGGGTGTGCCGGATTCTGGGCATCGAGCCCTATGTGGACCGCCTGATGACCTTCTACACTTGGAGGTGCATCCAGGGGTGGTACAGTCTTACAACCCGGATTAAGGGTTTAAAGATTTGTACCACCGAGCGGAGTCTTCGCTCGTGGAGAAGAGAGTTCTTCTTCATATCCGCTCGCGCCATCCCCATTGCCATGAAGTTCAAGAACGGCCAGGCACTTCAGAGCCTTCACGCCCCCAACTACGAGGAGGCGGAATGGTTCTCGAAGATATCCCGGGTCCAATCCCCGGTTTTCCGTTTTCCGGAGTCAGCGATGGTAATGCTGGGGATGAGCCGAGTGTGGAAGGCGGCGAATGCGCAGAAGGTTCCGATTGTCCTTGAATATGGTTCGAACTCTGTCCCTTATGGTATGTCTTGTTTCTTTTTGTTGATTTTGACTTTTTTCTAACTTTCCTGTTTATTTCAGAGGGGAACGACCTACAGTCGCTCCTGAATCCGCGGGAGGAAGATGGTCCCGCACGGATGGGTACTCGTGCTCTGGACGAGAACGAGTTGCCCATCCTAGAGCAAACTGCGTGTCGGTTCGTGGAGGTTTACCCGCCGGGCCAAGAGATCCTGAGCCACCGACGGCCTGGTAAGCCTATCTTCTACCCTGAACCCCTCAATGTTGTGCCTGCTGCTGGAGTTCTTGACATTTCTTCTTCTGAGGAATCCGCAGAAGGTCCTCCGTTGGTGCGGAAGAAAAAGACTGCTGCCGGCGTGAAGGGGAAGGAGAAGGCCACAGCTGATCCAGTGGTTCTATCTGACACGGAGTCAGATAGTGAAGAGGTGGCGGGAAGCCCGGTTGTGAGAAGACCACTGCTCCGGAGGCTACGACCGTTACCTCCGGAGAACCAACGAAGACGACGGTGACCGGTACCAAGAGGCCGGCTCCATCGGGTTCCTCCCCGCCCGTCCGTACGTTCAGGGTCAAGAAAACCCGTAAGTATAATCATAATGCCTTTGTAGATTTGTCAATAATTTTCTTTTAACACTTTCTTCTTTGTGCAGGCGTGGATGTTGACGCAATCCTGGGTGAAACGCAGGGGAGTACTTCCTCGCCAATGATGGTAGGCTCGGTCAGCCTTCCTGAGGCGTCGACCCAGTCGCCTGCGCCTGCATCCGCTGGTCCAGTTGGTCGTTCCGTCGAGCCAACTGTTCCGGCCGAGATGACGTCACCGCCGGCCGTGAGTGCGATTTTTACAGCATCCTTCACGGAACCGGCGGTTACTGCTGCTTTTAAGGAGGCGGCGACCGCAGCGGAGACAACGACGGCGACCCCGGCGGCTGCCACCATGCCCGCGCCACCGGCACCAATGGCCGGACCATCAGGTACGCGCAGGGCTTCACGCCGATCTTTGCCACCTTCCCGTCTGCCTGACCTGTTGGATGGATTTCCTTTAGGTTCAGGTGATGGGTTTGGCGGCTATCGGCCTGTCATTGACCCTACAGGTGCGTAGGGTTCCTTTCTTTTTGCCTTATGTTTTTCACCATCTTTTCCTTACTGCTTTTGTTTCTTATGCAGTGTCGGATTCCAATGAAGTGTATGTTCCTCGATGGAACATACGCCGAGGAACAACCCTTCGCACACCCGTGGAGTGCGTGGACTGGGCTCGCCACGCTGCTCCTCCGGGCGCGTTGGGGGAAGCCATGGTAAGCTACCAGGAGGGTAGGCTAACTAATGAGCTTCGGGTTCTCCAGGCCCGGATGCAGCCGCGCGTCGAGCTGCTTTGTCGTGAAAACGACAAGTTGAAAGCAGCTCACGCCAAGGACATATCTGAGGCGCGTGCTCTTCGGGAGGAGAACCAACAGCTGGCGGCAGCTGCCGCCGACAAGGAGAAGGCCTTCAAGGCCCTCGAGGTTGAAGTTCAGGCGCGACTCGAGGCCCGCTCCAAGGCTGCCCAAGCTGTGAATGAACAGCTTCGGTTGGCCAGGGAGACTGCGCGAAACGCAACCGAGAGGGCTGTCAAGGCTGAAGCCGTTGCTGAGCCTTTGCGTGTGGAGAATGAGGAGCTCAAGGCCAAATTAGAGGCTCTCCAACGCGCTCATGATGCCTTGGCAATGGAAGATGCCAAGAAACTCCAGGAAATCCTGGACCAAAGGGGGGTGCTTGACCAGACCCAGCGGAAGCTTAAGGGCGTCGAAGAGGCTGCCGCTAAGGAAGTTTTACTTGCCAACCTTAACAAGAGCGAAGCCGAACGCGCCCATACCGAAGCTCAAGCTGCCCTCCGATGGCTTCTTCGAGAAGCGTTGCCTCAGGTATGTTTAGATTTATCTTCACGCATTTCTTTTGTAAGAAAAGGTTCTAATACTTGTGTTTTCTTTGTAGGTTGTGCGTCGGGTCTTTTCAGAGACCTCTTACGATGATGCTATGACCGCAGCCCTCAACGCTTCTCATGATGATGGGGAAAAGGCCGGCTTCATGCTTGGTCTAGGGTTTGTTGAGAAAGGCGTCCCGCCTTCCAACTTCCCTTTGTTCAATGTGGATACTGAAGCCATTTATGACCAAGCATTGAACCAATACGCCGCCTTCCCGCATCCAGTGGTGGAGAAGGTGGACGAAGTAGCTCCTGCTGATGATGGGTTAGCTGTCCTCAAAGCGTTCCTCGAACCACCCCGTTCTGACGGAGCGGGTCCAAGTGGTAGCGGCCCTGAGGCTTGATCCTGAAGATCCCTTCCCATTGCTAAGACTTATAGTTTTTTATTTTTTCTTTTAGGCGGGTAGTTACCCGGCCATTCTTGTAATATATTCTTGAAATATTAATCTTTTTGCGTATAAGATTGTTATTTCCTTCTTTGGGTTCCTTGCTTTATAAACTTATGACTTGCATACTTAGTTTAAATTAGCAATTTTCCAAGTGTTTAGAATAAGAACCTTTGAACGTGGTTGATAGTGGGTTAAAGTTTCGCTTCCTCCTTCGTGATTGTGCGGGTAGAACCGTCACTTGCACTTGGTAGGATGGCTAAACTTTAACTTTTATCTAACCTGCGTGTAGGTTTTTCTTGCCTTTTGAGGATAAGTTAACCTTTGAACGTGGTTGATAATAGGTGTGAAGTTTTGCTTCCTCTTTCGTGATTGTGCGGGTAGAACCGTCACTTGCACTTAGTAGGATGGCAAAACTTTACCCTTATCTGACCTGCGTGTAGGTTTTTCTTACCTTTATAAGAATTTTGTTTTGAACCGTTCGACGCGCGGTTGTCGATAGGTTAGTGTTCATTTTCCTTTCATGATTCATGCGGATAGACCGGCACTTTCATTTAATGGGATAATTGAACTCCTTCAACTGACCTGCGTGAAGGTTTGCCACGTTATTGGGTTCGTGCGGGTAAGACCGCCTTCCCACGCAACGACTTCACGTAATGTGAATGCCGTCACCAGTGTTGGATAGTTTTAACCGTTCGACGCGCGGTTGTTGATAGGTTATTATTCAGTTTCCTTAATGATTCATGCGGATAGACCGGCACTTTCATTTTTGGGTGCTGAACTTTTTTTTTTTTTTTCTTCAACTGACCTGCGTGAAGGTTTGTCACGTTATTGGGTTCGGGCGGGTAGGACCGCCTTCCCATGCAATGACTTCACGTAATTATGCGGTGAAAACCGGCATATTAGTGTCCAGAAAAGTATTAAATGTAAAATCATCAGCTTCGATATTCTTAAGAGAATCATTTCCATTAGAAGTGGCTCTTGGCCTTTTCTTTACAAATTGGAATTGATTTACATGCAAACTGTGTAAATGAGCTCCCTTCCTTGTTGGGATGGGAGTGCCATCGAGCCGATACGCACCTGGTTCGGGATCTCGTTCTTTACGCAGCATGTAGTCTCGATTTTGAAGCTGGAATTGATTTTTGTTTTCCCCAGCTGGGGTCCTATACGCACCTGCCTGCTCAGCCTTTATTACGCCACGAGGTGCGCGAGCGTCCCATCTCTGACAAATGCTTCGACCATATCTTTTACATCTATGCATTCTTCAGTGTTGTGGCCCTTTGTCTTGTGAAAGTCACAGTATTTGCTCCGATCTGCATCGTGACGATGTCGGATTATTGGCGGTTTTGGCCATGGGAGCCCTTCAGTGGCGAATATCTCAGTGACGCTTTTGGTGAGTGGCGTCCATCTGGAGTTCCGGTGCGACTGTACATTATCCCTTCCGCCCAACCGATTTTGCAAGCCGGATGAGGTGTCAAAGTTTACCCTTGACTGCCAGATGCCTAGCTTTCGTTTTTTATTTAATCGGGCGGTGAGGACGTTGTCTTCTCTCGTCCTCTGGGTGTAGAGGTTTGTGCTCTGTGGGAGATCTCTACCCAGTTGCTTCTCTGTTTCCGCATAGCGTTTTGCTGCTGTCATGATGCCATCCCATGTGGATGGCATGCCATCTTTACCCGTTAGGGTGCGGATGAGCTCTGGGTCATGTGCGCCCTGGATGAAGGCAGCGCGAACAAGATCTTCACTGATATTGCCCAAACTTAGCTTCTTTGAGTTGAAGCGAGTGATGAAGTTTGGCAGAGATTCGTCTTCCTCTCGTATGCATTTGAGGATTGTCCATTGCTCCTCGGTATACTTCCGTTGCTGGCTGAAGTGTTGGCTAAACTTTTGTTGGAAGTCTGCCCAGTCGTAGATGTGGTTGACCGGTAGACGATCGAACCATGCTCTAGCAGCCCCAACCAGCGTCATTTGGAACATGTAACACCACGTGGGTTCCGTCCAATTGCTGACGGTTGCCCCTGCTATGAACCTGTTCAAATGATCGTCTGGATCAGATATACCGTCATATGTGCCTATGTTGGGCATTTGTTTGGCACTCTTTGGGGCGATTGCTTCAGCAATGTCCCTCGCAAATTTGGACGTTCCTGCATTTGCAACGTTTGGTCTGAACGTTTTAGAGAAGTCTCGGGGACTTCCACCTGTGCTTTTTGGTTTGAAGGCTTGTCCAAAATGCCTTTTCGGTTGGGATTCCGTTTCCTTATGCTTCCCTTTTGCCCTATGGCGAGGGTTCGCGTCGGAGTCGGATTCCTCCGATTCATCCTCCCAGTATTCGAATTCGTCGGCCTGTTGCACGGAACGCAAGCGTTCGTCCAACTCAGCCTGGAATTCCTTTTGTCGTGCCTCCGCCCATGCCTTAACTTCATCGAGAGTTTGGCGGGGGAGTCTTCGTTTCTCAACCTGGGTATCAGTGGATCCCAGTAGGCGATCATTTACTGCACTTGCCCCAGCTTTGGTAAGTGGGGTAGTGTTCGTAAAATTTACTTCGCTTGCCCCGGCTTCGGTAGCCGGGGTAGTGTTCGTAAAAACTGTGTTGCCGGTATTCCCCCTAGTAGCAGGGGTTATGGTTACCGGAATTTCTCTAACCATCTTTGCAGAAGTTTGAAAAAACTGGAGAAAAATAAAGTTCTAGCTTTATGCACGGATGGCGCCAATGAAGAAACACTAACCAGACCCCGGGCAGATTACTGGTAACCTGGGGGTTAGATAGATGTTTCCCACGAGGGGTTAGACCCTTGGAAGATGGTTCTTCTGATAACCTGCAAAACAGACACCGTGAGCTCGTCACTGAGAAGGGGGGGGTTCCTCCTTGTGACCACCCTCCGGCGTGAGAATCAGACTAGATTGCTCTTTAAATATAAAAGTATATTAAGAGATTGCTAGAGCAGATATCAGGTATGATATGATGATAATGTAGTAAGATATGATGAGATGAGATGGTCATACCATTTGGGGTATTTATAGCCGAAGGTAGGTTTCCAAGGAGGTATGGCCGGCTGCAACAGTGTTCCTGTTCATCAACAGTAGCCTACGCACGTGCCCTGCTGGTAGTTGGTGGGTAGGCAGCAGCTGATAGCGACCAGGCCTGCTGTATACTATTCCCTTTCCACCAACTGCCGGCTACGCACGTGGTATGACAGTAGTTGGTGAGTAGGCAGCGGCTTAATAGTGATACAGTACAGGAGCATGCTGCTCGCCATACTGTATCAGTGAGCTGTCGTATCCCTGATCAGATCTTTCGCCCATACCTCGTCAGGTACAGTGAAAGGTCCTTCAGTATAGACTGGCTTATTTGGGCGGGAGTATTCCCCCTCCCGCCTCTGTGCGGGATTGCTCCCGGCTTTGCTCATTCCTTCAGGTGACACTGAACGAGAGCTAAGTACCTAGTGCGTGTAGCCATGCTGCGCGGGTGGCCTTCCCTCATGGCTTGTATCCGAGGCTGCGGGAACAGGCGGAGTCCTTCACCATGGGAGGCATTTCCTGCGGGACCAGCTTGCATACTGCGCGTAAGGACGTCACTTCTCTGAGCATGGTTGGTCCTGCGGATCCAGTTGGTCTCTGCGCAGACGTCCCTGTTTAAGGTGAATCTTGCGGGTCCAACTGGGCTCTGCTGGGACCTACCTCTTCACTTATGCTATAGATTTGTATTCTCTAGATAGTGTATTAAAAGTCTTCCATCCCCTATGACTCCGGTTTTACTTGCACAAGAATTTAACAAAGTCATGATAGCTTGATAGGGTTAGAGCTAGCTCTATTCGTAGATAGAAAAAGAAATAGTGTCGCCTAGTTATACCTATAAATATCACTTACATTTGAACTTCATAAAAATTTAACAATTTTATCCACATTCAAAACATAACCATCGTGCATTGATGCAAAATTGAGTTGCTACAATGATAGTGATGGAGGTGGTGATGGTGATGGTGATGGTGATGGTGATGGTGATGGTGATGGTGATGGTAGTAGTACTAGTCCCAACCTTAGTATCATTAGTAGAGTTGGATTGGAACCGGGGATAACTAAGGATGTAAAGAAAATTGGTTTGTTGTCAAAGGTAAACAACACCTTTTACTTGTGGTATCGAACAAAATTTGGTGTAGGTGAACTTGTGAAAACAAGGTTCGAATATAATAATTAATAAAAAAAAGTTAAAACAAAAATAAGAATAACCATAATAATTATTTAAATGATAAATATAATTAGTATTGTTGGGATTTACCGAGTGCGATGATGATGATATTTAATGTTAACAGTATTTATTTGATTAAATAATTTAAAAATGGGTTTGGGATTGATGTGATGAAAAGTGATGTATTTTCATCGGTTTGTAATGAGATGGGATGAGATGGTCTCGTGTTTGAAACTTGATTTAAAGGGGTTTTCTTACGGTGTTGATTTTCTAATTTGATGGTGTTATTTGGTGAGTTAAGTCTGAAGCATCAAAATTAGTATGAGTGATTGACATGCCTTTTCAAAAAGACTCGTTTGGGAATTAGGCTAGTTCCATTGTTAAAACAGAAAAGTATTAAAAACTATAAAAGAAATAGAGATAAATGTATGACCTGTTAGAAATTATTTACATAAGATTTAATAATTAATGGTTGTTTTCATAACTTCACGAACAACAAAAAGAAGCACAAAGTCTCATTCATATCATTAAACAATTATGACTAATGGTGCATCAATAACACAAGAAGGGAAAATTATTAGACCACTCCCATTGGGGGAGTTTTGTTCGGTCGGTTGGGAGAGAATCATTTAAAAGAAAACATAAAATCATAAAAATGGGCAATCAGTTCGGTGGAATGAACAGAAGTTGGTTAGGATGGTTACCATATAATAACTTTATTTCTACTATTTTTTAATTTGTTTGCCACATGCATGTAACTTTGTTCTTGGTTAATATATTTCCTAACAAAATACACTTAACATTTGTTACTGAAAATTCAAATAATTAATTTAAAACTTATAAAATTAAAAGTTATGACATCAGGTTCATAATTTTTTTATATAAAAATTATCAAAAACCATACTGCTCTAATTATAGGCCATAGTATTGACATACGTCGATTCTTCACTTCTAAATTATTAATTCTATACGAGTTGTACAAAAATTCTATATGATTCTTATGAAAGATTAGAATCACATAATTAGAATTCATATAATTCGATTCGCTTCATATGTATTTTATGATTCATTAGAATATGGCCGTAAAGAAATAAAGTTATTACAAAAATAGCTGTTAATTATTTTTTTCTATTAAATAAATTAATACAATAAGAATTAGACATAATGTAACAGCTTGGATTTTTTCGATTATAAAATATACCCATATTTCCCAACCCGTTTTCGTTTTCAGGAAATTTAATCAATAAAATTATTAAATTAATTACATTATAGTTTTTCTTTTTCTTTATTTGTTATTTTATATTTGGATTTTATAACCCTTAACCCAAACCCAATAACAAAATCCGTAACCCGTATCCGTTTAACCATAACTGTGACCCGTTTAGCTTTCCTGAACCGCAATTATCGATCTAAATTAGGAATTGAATCAAGTATGTGATTATTCTTACCCCAATCGGCCTAACCAACTCAATTAATTAGGAAACAAGATCATCTATAACGTGTAATCGATATATTATGAACCGTCCTAACCTAGGATTTGATTATATAATCTAGGGTTCATAATAATTCAATTCATCATGTCTGAAGCTCCTCATAACCCAACTACCAAGACCTCTAAGCTTAATTGCAATAAGATTGGCCGTAACCCCTTCGATCGAGTTCTGTATTGCCGTCGTGAAGGATTAGCCGTTCTCCCTTGTTTTCTCATCAATCAAGGTAATTGATATATGCACGTGGTTCGTATATCAGCAGTAAACAATAGCCCTAACATTAATTAAACGAACATTGAATTAATTGATCAATTCCTGAATTAGGGTTTATAATAAAAAAATTGGGTTTAATTAAATTGCTATATATTTCTAATCATTTACAATTATACACACCTGACACACCAGCGCGTATGGCTGGTGTGTGTGAGTTCAATTCTGTGAGCCGGCGTCCACGCGGGTTCGAGTCCGGCCAGCAATAAATTTTTACTATTTTTGTTTCTTTAATGTTTTAATTTATTTTAATGATATATAATATATTATAATTAATATTAAATATTAAATAAACAATATTTTATTTAGACCGACATCATAAAGTTAACGTTTCGTGTCAAGTAGTCTCGTTACAAGTTTTTGTGTATATATGTGTGTGTGTATGTATATACCTTATTAATAATAAATCCTCGCTATTTTATTAAAACCTGACGCTAATAATGATGTTTCCCGTTGTAAATGTCTTTATAAATTCGCTCATATTTATTAGATATATTATATATATATATATATATGTATATATGTGTATTAGTCTTTTTAAAACAAAACTGTAGTGAACATATTAAACGTGTTATCTATTAGATCTTCGTTAAAATTTACAAGAATATAAATTCTATGATAGATATATATAATTAAACGTTTATTGTTATAAAATATCTTGAATCATATTTATTTAAACCAACTATTCGTAAATCCGATTTTATGACAAACAATGATTCTTATAATTGAATAATAACAATAATCCGTAGAGATCAATCGATCAATCCATAACGAACCAATCGTAATTGAAATTCAATCCACATCGAAATCCTAAATTCATTATACGTATTACCTCATTTATAATTCGTTCATAATATTATATTATTTTAGGATTCTTGTCGATAATTATCGAAGAGTGTGAGTTCCACTTTCTTGACATATTCATTCCCGTTTGGTGTATTTGATCAGGTGAGTTTTATTATTCCCCTATTTTACTCAATTTTCACAAACGTTTTGGGGACATATGCGTATATCATACTATACACATATATATATAATAATCGAAAATAGCAAACGTGTAATTGTGTGTGATTAATCAAATCTACTTGTTATGTGCTTATTTGTCTTTGTATGCAATCGTTTGACGTATCCCCTTGAAGAGGGTTCTCATTGACCACCGCTTGATTCGCTTGGCAACGGTCTTATTCTCATTATTTGCTCATGGTTGATTTATCGGCGCCGATTCGCTTGGCAATGGTTTAATCGACAACTTATTTGCTTATGGTTTGATTTCTTTACCGCATTTATTACGTTTTGCTTATTTATTATATTAACATTATTTTTTGTGTCAAAACTTGGTAATAAAATCCATCAACATGTTTGTTGACAAAACTCCATTTTCTACGCATATGCAAGAAGTTATAAAAGAAATGACAAATATGTATTAAATTAATTATAATAATATAATAGTAAAAAATACAATTAATAGGGCTTACATGTCGTGAAAGACACGTTAGAGGCTAACATGTTGTGAAAGATGCTCGTTAGAGGTTAACAGGTCGTGAAAGACGCGTTAAGGCCTAACACGTCGTCAAAGACATGTTTGTAGGGGACATTTCTGGAAACTTTTATTTAAGGGGAAAAAAATTGAATCTCCTATTATAGTTGTTCCATTTTGAGAATTTTCCCATAACACAACAATCAAGTTTTTAAAACGAATCAGATTGGACCATCTGACCGCAGCTCGAAACCGCTCTTGTGGTTTGGTTTAATTACGAGACCACCGTCCTTTAACCACAACAGGTTTTGATCCACCAATACAAAATGGATGTTTTTGGTATAAACATTTCCTACAATTCTCATTTTTCACAATTTTGTAGTAAGTTTGTAACAAAATGTATTTCTGTTTTGTGGCAATTTTGTCGCAAAATAAATTTCATTGTTTGTCTCTAGTGAGTAATTTTTTTAATAATGCTATTATTATTAATAATAATTTAAATAAATAAAAAAGTGAAAAATTTGTCATTAGTTGATGGTTGGTTAAAAGTTAGTTTATTTTATATATTAATTAGTTAATTTTAGTTAAATAATCGAATGAACATTGGTACTTCAAGCGTTGTTATGTGTTTTCAGGACATTGGAAGCTTTGGAGCTTAACAAGGATATTTACACACTTGGAATGAAGATCGAGAAGTGAGAGATTGGACGTGCACGCATCACGAGGCATTCAAGAAGATTAAATAAAAAAATCTGAAGTTTTACATCTTCGCGATATGCGAAGATTCAAAGAAGGGCAACTTCGCGCAGAAATCAGGCCGCGACTATTTTGTCCTTCGTGATACGTGAAGAAGCACGCCTATCATCTTCGCGATACGCGAAGATGCTTAAGTCGGCCAAAAATTTAGGTTTGCCTTATATAAACCCCTTAACCTCCCCATTCGGTTTATTACGACTTCCAGAGGCAGAAGAGGTGCTCTAGGACGATTTTCAGCCATCCCGAAGCTTCCGGTTTGTCATACGATCGTATGTTCATCAAGATAAGTGCTTTAACGATTATGTCGATGTCCGGCTAGTCGTGTGTGTTCGTTCTAGGCTAAGGTTTTGTGTAATGTACTGTTATGATCAGATTCTTGTGCTTCATGAATATAGCTTGATTGATTTTATATGATTTGTCTTGCTTAATTAGTATTTGGTTGATTAAAGCTTGAGTTTGCGATTATTGATTTGTGTAACGTTTGTTTGGTTGTTCATCAACACTTAGGGTTAAGCTCTTGTGTCATTGGACTAGAATCATCAAACCTTATCATTGAGTTAATCATCTTAGACATAGAATTGGTAATTGTGGTGTCCGGGTTCATTTGTGTCAACAATTCGGTTAGCGTATCGTTTCTCATCATAAATCAAACCATAGGATTAGCAATTATTATAAAACCAAAGACTAAAGAATCTGTGATTGACGTATGGAACACATAACCCGAACCTAGAATGAATGCTTTTTCATTAATATTATTTGCAAATCGTTTTAAGTAATCATTAGTTTTAATTAAATGTTTTTCTAAATACTGCTTGACATCGTCTGTCCGCTTAGGTTAAATAATTAGTTATAAATTAAATAAACTTGTACTTTCTTTGAGTTCCTGAGGAGACGACCTTACTTACCCGTACTAGTTATAGGTATTTAAGTCTTTAATTAATTGTTTTTTAGTAGACCGCGACAACCTACATCATTAGTTTGTTGGAAAATGATTTAAAAAAAACTTGGCAAAACTGTTGTATTGTTAGCGACAACTAATATTTGTCGTCAATCTGTAGCAAATTGTAAAAATTGCTAAAGAAACTAAATTTATGACAGCTTTTACCTATTACCTTGTTTGTCAGAAAATGGTGGGTATTGGCTATTTGTCACGAAGTTTGCTACAAAAATGATGTCGCAAATTAAACTGTTTTATAGTTGTGATCACTGTTGGTAAATTAAAACCAATGCAAAACCAGTAAAACTCAATGGAAATGACCAAGCTCGCCTCCTACTTTTACTAAATTTTGCGATGAAGCTGACCGGTCGGTTACGGTACCGTCGCGATACTTTGGTTTTCAAAACATTGTTACGTACAGTAATTGTGTAACATAGAGAGATTTTATAAAATAAAAACATAAAAACCAATGTTTATATAAAAAGAATTTATATTAAATATAAGCAAATGTATATATTATGATACGGGAAACTAAACATTGTCGATCAGTCATAGCTCAACTAGTATTAGAGGAGGAAGTGAAGATTTGAGCTAGAGGCTGCAGGGTCTCATGTTCGAATTCGATCCCAACCGTGTTTTAGGGGTATTTGGGATTCCTTATCTTTACCTCTAGGATAAGTTATTGTAACTTATAAACTTATCCATCAAATATAAAACAATCTCAAACACCCTATTAATTTTTCAAAAAGTTTTATAAATAGGGTAAAATAAGCAATCCCAAACATCCCTTAATGCTGTGGGCTTCGGGTGGTAGTTTTCCAAGAACAGGAGATAGTAAGTTTGGCCTACTCAAGCACTCTCTGCGATCACAAACATATGCGTTGCCTTTTGCCGTTGAGTGACCGATACCAGGTATTATTCCTGAGTCGTTAAAAAGAAAAAAGGAAACATTGTCAGACAACTTTCTCTCAGTTCAATTATTTAACCCGTTACCTTAATTTAATATCACTGAAATATTAATAAATTAACAGTTATGTTCAAGTTAAGGTCGTTTAATTTGTAGCGTGAGATAGAAGACAGAAGATGTGGCTTGACTCGTGCTCATCATAAGTAACAGCAAAGCACGCCAAATACATCGCTCTCTCAGTGCACGAAAAGCTGTAATGCTTAGATTTAACCTTTTCTCTTTATTTAATAATAAAATAAATTTACACCATGAGTTATATAAAATCGATATATATTTATTATTCATTAATTATTATAGGACATTAAAGAATTCCTTGCTCGTCCCTCATCCACATCTCTATAATTACGTTACAAACATTACATTTTTCTCTTATGTTTAATTAAATAATACTTTTTTATATCTTTATTATTATAGTTTTTCTCTCCGTCCTATAAATACAAAAAAATCACTAGATTTTCTCTTCACCCTATAATTTACACTCACAAACCCATCCTATAGTTTACAAACTCTACTCACATAATTTTTAGGGGATGGGTTGGGAATGCTCTAATAACATATAAAGTCAGTATTAAATTCTTTTTTTTCTTTATCATTTTTAACCTTATTTAGAGCATTTACAGCCCGCTTTCTAAAAATATGTTAAAGAGATTTGTAAATTATATGATATGGTTATGAGTGGTTGTAAGTATAGGAGAGGGAAAATGTTATATAGGAAATTTAATTTAGGGCTTCACTGTTTATACCGTATAATTTTTTAATATTTTCTAAAAAATGATTGTGAGTGAAAGAAAGAGAAAAGATAATGATAAAAGGTATAAAAATATTATTTAATTAAACATGAAAGAGAAAAAACTGTGATTTTTAATATAATACTAGATATATATGGATATATGATAGATAATTGGTTAAGAATGCTCTTATGAAACATAATATGTGAGGCAATGTCATTCTTGGTGTTTGATTTTTTTTATTGTCATTGTATGTTTAGGCTTCTCGAATCTTGTTAGTACCTTTTTTTTTCTTTAATGTTAACTGGTCTTTCATAAAAAAAAGTTTATAATAAAATTGTAACAAATGCGTTCCTTTTGGTTTACCGTACAAATATAGCAAAATAAAGTATTATATCAAAATAAAGTATTTGGTCATCACTAAAAGAAACTTTTTTGGGGAGTATGCTGATAAGTGAATCACGTGATCTATCAATTTTAGACGCTAATGCGCATTTATAGGGTTGAGGGTGGGATCGTCTTTTTGTTGGCTAAAATGGAAGTGGAGACAAGGTCAGTGATTGTACGTTTTCATTTTCATAAATAGGACTCCTATTCATCCAATAATTTTCATTCCATCATTAGAAGAAAGCAATCAAAGCATACCATAAGTGATAAAATTTACTTGAATCACAGGTGACGGTTGATTGAGATCAACTCCCAAGACCTCCCCCGCGTTAAAATAAATACTTGAGTTGGGGATTGGATCGGATCGTTCCTTAAAGATACTTATCTTTTATATATTTAAACCTAAAACTATCCTCCTAGTGTACTTATTTTGAGTAAATTATAAAAATGTAATCAATGTAATTATACTTTTTATTATGGTAAATTGGCCTCTATAATCCAAATATGCCTAATTGACAAATATAAGTCCCAACTATTGAAATGACAAAATATAATCCCAACTACATATGTGGGTGCAAAATTAATGGAAACTTAACCATCCGTTAGTTTTAGTGACGTGGCCGCTGACTTGTCTCTTAATCAGTTGACGGGGATGATGAGTTGTCATTAATTACAAAAAAAAGTTAATAATAGTAATAATAATAATCCATATGCCTTTTCAATCTTCTTCCTCAAGCGCCGTCACCGGAAACGTCTGAGATAACCCGGCCGGCATCCCAAACGTAATCTTCCCGGACTCACCCACACGTATTTCTGAAACCGTGACCCAAATCAATAGCTCCTTACTCTTCACACCCATCAAACTCCTCATTCGACCATCTTCCACAAACGCTCCAATAGGAGGAGCCGACGTTTGGTGCTGTGGTGTTGGGCAGTCGGGAATTTGAAGTCGCCTGTCCCCGGTCTTAGATCTCCATTTTGTTTTCACTCAAACCCAAATCTAGTTGCCTCAACATTGAACCACCATCTCCAGACAACCCTAGATCTTGGAACAGAACATCGGAGGTGTTAGATTTGATAACTATGCTGGTAATTTTGTCGCAGAAACCTGCAATTGTGGTGCTCTTTGACCCCGGAAACTTGCAACTCCGATGGTTTTTTTTTTGTCACCACCTGCAACTAGGGTTCTTGAACCATCCCAATTTGGGGTTTTAGGGCTTAAAATCGACATTTTATATTCCCCATCAGCTTCCCTGGCATCTTCCTCGTTAGCTTCTTAATAGACAGCTTAGCAGTCCCGCCATCATCCTAGTCAGCAGGTCAAGAGACAATTCAGCTACCACGTCATCAAAAACTAACGGCCGGTTAAGTTTCCGTTAATTTGACATCCACATGCTTAGTTGGGATTGTATTTTGCTATTTCAATAGTTATGACTTATATTTGCCAATCGGGCATAGTTTGGATTAGACGAGACCAATTTACATTTTATTATTTAGAACTAGTTCTGATTTTGTGCCTAGTTTTATTTTTTGGTTTCACCTTTGATCTTTCATCAAAGACGAATGAACATATTTCTTTTTAACATTTTTAATTCTTCGATTTTATTTAATTTAGATCATCACCATCATAGGTGTCACTGGACCCGGCGTTCCTTTTCCCCCCTTTTATTTTCTTTCTCTCCTGAAGGCCCCAAACAAAATTTGATGTTTTTTCCAATGGTATGATAGAGATGAAAGTTACGGTCTTCCCTTGGTTTGATTGTATGTTAAACTATTCGCATTTGCCCAATTTTCAATTTAAAGGTTTGCGATTTGTTCATTAGCTAGAGGGTAGAGAATTTATATATAGATTTGATTACGTATTTTGATTCACAAGAAAGGGGTGTTATGACTTCAATTAAATGCTCAAGTCTTTCTCAGTTTTAGGGTCTTTACATGAGACAATTTCATGTTAGACCAAAAAGGATGATGGTGGTTGTTACATTTGATTGGTAATTGATGTTGGTTGTGGTTTTATCATGAGGTTAGAGATTATAATGAGACGTTGGCTATTGTTGAAACAAAACCTTGTCACCAAGTTTGCAATATGTTTTCAACATGAGGAGAATTGCAACGCATGATTGGAACGCTATGGATGTATTTGCACAAGTTGCACAATGTTAGCCTCGCCACTATTAGAGTGAATGCTATCATGTGGCTAGAGATTTTGACGTGAGAGTAATTAGTATGAATAAAAGTGAATGGTAATGAGAGTCAGGATGAGATTAAAGAAAAATAGCGCACACGCCCATCCCTAATAAAGGAGAGGGGTATTTTGAGCTATTGTACCACATATATCATGTATGTGACAGTCTGCGTGTCAATGTCTTGCAAAATACGTAGTGAACAATTATTCTCATTAGCATGCTCGGTATTCATTGTATAACTATCAATACTTATACCAATTCATTATGTGCTACTGAGTTATGCAGGCTCTAATAAGTTATATTAGGTTATAGTAAGTCGTATTAGACTTATGTTTTGGTGATACACTATTACATTACCTAGCTAGTTCATCGTTATGGGCCTCAATTAACCTTAACACTTGTTAATGTGCTATACTAGGTTACATTAAGGGGGTGTTTGTTTTTTCTTCAAACATCTTCAAGGGAGCTAATGTCTGCAGGCGCGCAGACATTACCCTTGAAGACTGTTTGTTTTTTTTCTTAAAACAGATCTGAAGTTATCTTCTTTCATCTTAAAAGAAAAGCAAGGAAATCTTGCTTAAAACATCTTCACAAAAAACCCTACTCTTCTCCCTTTGCAGCCACCCTCTCATCCACTGCTCCTACCACCGTCCGCCAACACCACCACCCACCGTACGCCGCCACCACCACCCCCGTACCCCGCCGCCACCGTCCACCACCATCCACCGCCACCACCACCGTCCACCACCCACCATCCATCACCACCACCGTCCACCACCCACCATCCATCACCACCACCGTCCGCCACCACCACCACCATCCATCACCGCCACCACCACCATCCATCACCCACCACCACCACCATCCATCACCGCCACCACCACCACCATCCATCACCGCCACCACCACCGTCCACCACCCACCATCCATCACCACCACCGTCCACCACCCACCATCCATCACCACCACCGTCCGCCACCACCACCACCATCCATCACCACCACCGTCCACCACCCACCATCCATCACCACCACCATCCATCACCACCACCACCATCCATCACCGCCACCACCACCATCCATCACCCACCACCACCACCATCCATCACCACCACCGTCCACCACCAACCAAAACCATCCATCACCACCACCCATTGTCCACCACCACCATCCACCGCCACTACCCACCGTCCGCCGCCACTACCACCATCCACCACCACCACCTTCCACCACCCACCAAAACCAAATCGGCATGGCAAGCAAAGACTAAAAACTAGATGTAACTTGAATAAATGACTTCTATCTTGTGAGATAAGTTTGACAGTTATGCAGACAGTATCAGCTTATAAAAACAAACAGTCTTATATTTTCAGCTTACAGATCTTCAGACCACATCTTCAGTTGCAGACATGAAAACAGATGAAATCAGCTTGCAGACAGTTTATGTCTGCAAAAACAAACAGCACCTAAGTCATGCCAAGTATAATCAACAATGTTAGGTGTTAATGGCTTACGTTAGATGATAAACTGCCTAATTCATAGTTATGGACTTTACTAAGCCTTATTATATGTTAATGAGTGATGCTAGGTTTGTCTTGCTAATTCATAATAAGCCAAGTTTGACGTTAATGACTTATGCTAGGTGATATATGACCTTATTCATCATTTTGGGAATATGTACCTAGACACACCTTATTATGCGTTAATAAGTTATTTAGGTTATAGTTCACCACATTAGGTTATGGTAAGTTGTGTTAGAGGTTAACGACTTTTATGCTTGGTGATGCATTACATAATTCATAATTATTAAACTTATTACATGTTAGCAGTTAACTTACCTATATTATGACATTGGCTACCATGAGACAAAAGATCTTTCTAAAGAGATTCGATTCGGAACTATTATATGTCTAAGGTTCAATATTGAAAAATTTCCAAGGTTTTCCTGACTTTGTCTGTGTCAACAAACAATTCGAAATACCTAAACTTTTTAGAACAGGTCCGAGTCAAATAGCAATGATTTGAAGCACTTTTTTTTACACTATTTGGAAACCCTTATCAATTTAGAGACCATCGATACCATCATCAATTGACCACATGTTCCCGAAGGTGTTCTACCCACCTTACGACATATGCAAACATCCAACTAAAGATGTAGCCCCCCTTAATTCAGAGTCCCCCAATTTTAATTCTGATGATGTAATTACAACACGCATTGCCCCTTCCGTTTGAGACGCTCTTGTTTAACACCACATTTGGAACTCAATTTTTGCACATTTGAGCACACAAGTGGAAAACCATGAATTCTGATGATACACTACCACTACCACATCTGAAATTGTTATTTCATACTGTATGTGAACACATGTGAAAGTTAACACTACAACATATGGAGGATCTAATAAAATATGTTAGTTTGAAGGCCACCGATTTCAATTATGATCATGAGGTGATAATGTGATATCAAGTTATCAACAAACAATACCACCGGATAGAGATTAACAACGAAAATTTTTTTTTACGGTAACTATGTAGATCTTATATTCGAAATCTTAATTATTATGACAATTTGTGATCGGCATTCCAGAGTGGAGCGGGAGGGAGCAGCTCTGGACCCATGAAGGTAGGTTTGGTCAACCTACCTGAGGCGATGACCCAGGCGGCTACGCCTGCTTGCAGTACTGGTTCAGTTGCTCATCCCGTTGAGCCAACTGTTCCAGCTGTAACATTATCCCCGCCGGCTGTCAGTGCCATTTTCACAGAATCCATCACTGAGCCAGCGGGGATTTCTCTTGCGGGTTCTTCCGTAGCCGCGGCCACGGTTGTGAGTTCACCTCCGGTGAGTTCACCTCCGTTGGTTTCCACCGCGGCAGCCTCCACCATGCCTCCTCCGGCGCCTGCGACTACGGCCAGTCCTTCAGGTACGTTTGGGGTTGGGGCGTCTAGCCAATCCTTGCCTCCTTCCCGTCTCCTTGACCTTTTGGATGGATATCCCTTAGGTTCAGGTGATGGGTTTGGTGGCTATCGGCCTGTTGTCGACCCTACAGGTGCGTAGGGTTATTTTGGCCTATATCCCTTTCATCATTTCTCTTAACTGTTTTTTGTTTTATTGCAGTTCGTGATTCCAACGAGGTGTACGCTCCTCAGTGGAATATCCGCCGGGGAACGACCCTCCGGACTGCTGAGGAGTGCGTCGAATGGGCGCGTCACGCCGCCCCAAGCGGTGCGCTGGGGGAGGCCATGGCCAGCTACCAGGAAGGTAGGCTGTCCAACGAGCTCCGAATCCTCCTCGTCCGGATGCAGCCGCGCGTCGAGCTACTTTGTCGTGAAAACGACAAGTTAAAGACGGCGCGTAGCCTTGAAGTGGCTCAAGCGCGGGCTATCCGGGAGGAGAATGCGAAGCTTGCCGCCGTTGCTGCGGAAAAGGAGAAGGCCTTCAAGGCCCTCGAGGTTGAAGTTCAGGCCCGGCTCGAGGCCCGTTCCAAGGCTGCCCAAGCTGTTAACGAACAGCTTCGGTTGGCCAAGGAAACTGCACGGAACGCAACCGAGAGGGCCACCAAGGTTGAAGCTGTTGCTGAGCCTCTACGCATCGAGAATGAGGAACTTAAAGCCAAATTAGAGAGGCTCCAGCAGGCTCATGATGCTTTGGCCATGGAAGATGCCAAGAAGCTCCAAGAGATCTTGGACCAGAGGGGGGTGCTTGACCAAACTGAGCGTAAGCTAAAGGGCGTCGAAGAGGCTGCAGCCAAAGATGTGTTGCTTGCCAACCTTACAAAGAACGAAGCCGAACGCGCCCGTAATGAAGCTCAAGCTGCCCTCCAGGAGGCTCTGGTTACCAAGGAATGGCTTCTTCGAGAAGCGTTGTCGCATGTATGCGCTGTTTCACAATTTCTTTATACTTTTCCTTACACTTAGAAGAGTTTTTGATATACTTCTGTTTTTTAGGTTGTGCATCGGGTGTTCACGAACACATCATATGACGATGCGATGAGCGCAGCCCTCAACGCTTCTCATGAGGATGGGGAAAAGGCTGGCTTCTTGCTTGGTCTAGGGTTTGTTGAACAAGGCATTCCGCCTTCCAACTTCCCTCTTTACAATGTGGATACTGAAGCTGCGTATGACCAAGCAGTGAATCAGTATGCCGCCTTCCCGCATCCAGTGGTGGAGAAGGTAAACGAGATTGCTGCTGCTGATGATGGGCTAACTATCCTTAAAGCTTTCCTTGAACCGCCACACTCTAGTGATGGTGCGGGTCCAAGTGGGAGTGGTCCTGAAGCTTGATACTTTAGATCCCTTTCCACCATTAGAGTAGATTTTTATGTTTGTAGACTTCTAATCTTGTATGCGGGTATGTACCCAGCAATTCTTTTAATGTTTGAATGTTGATGGAATAAAGATTAATCGTTAATGCCTTGCCTTGTTTATTTCATGCATATTTTGTTTTAACTTAGCAATTTCTTGAGTACTTAGATAAGTTAACTTTTCAACGTGGCATATAATAAGTTAAAGTTTTGCTTCCTCTTTCGTGATTGTGCGGATAAGACCGTCATTTTCACTTAGTAGGATGGCTAAACTTTACCTATATCTGACCTGCGTGGAAGTTTTCCTCATCTTTTCCTTTGAAATTTTCTAAGTGTTTTGAATAATTTAACCTGTCGACGCGCGGTTGCCAATAGGTTAATGTTCAGTTTCCTCTATCATGATTGTGTGGGTAGGACCGTCACTTTCATTTATTGGGATGACCAAACTTCACCTATAGCTGACCTGCGTGAAGGTTTTCCTTAGAAATTTTTACCGTTTTATGTGTTTATGCGGGTTTTGCCGCCTTCCACACGCAACGACTTACTTCTTCCCATATTTATGCGGTGAATACCGGCATCAGTGTGGGAAGTTCATAAGTATAAAGGTAAGGCTATCAACACAATGTGAAAGGAGAATCATTTCCATTAGAAGTGGCTCTAGGCCTTTTCTTTAAAAGTTTGGAATTGATCTACATGTAACATTTGCGTAATTGAGCTCCGTTCCATGTTCTTGGGATAGGAGTGCCATCGAGCCTTTCGAGCCGGTATGCGCCTTTTCCCAAAACTTCTTTGATAATGTACGGTCCTTCCCAGACCGGTGCCATTTTTCCTGGGCGCTCTTGGTTTGAAGCCTTGTTGTTACGCAATATGTAGTCTCCTACATTGAAGTTGCAGAGTTTTACCCGCGTGTTGTAGTACTTTTGCATTTGTCGCTTGTAGTTTTCTTCACGCGCTGCGGCTAAGTCTCTGCGTTCCTCGGTTAGCATAAGGTCTAACCGTCTTTCCGCATCATTGTCTTCTGGCTGAATCAAGACCCTTGGTGAGGGCAAACCATATTCGACTGGGACCATGGCTTCAGTGCCATAAGTGAGGCTGAACGGGGTTTCTCCCGTACTGGCCTTTTTCAGAGTTCTGTTTGCCCAAAGGACGTGTGGAACTTCGTCTACCCAGCCGGATCTGTGTTCCAAGAGTCTTTTCTTTACGCCTTCGACGATGCTTTTATTTGCTCTTTCCACCTCACCGTTACCTTGCGGGTGTGCCACTGAGGTAAAGGTGGTGTGGGTGATTTGAAGTTCTTCCAGCCACTTTTGTAGCTTCTTGTCAGCAAAGTTGGTGCCGTTATCACTCACCAAAGTCTGTGGAAGTCCAAAACGACAAATAATAAATTCCCAAATAAATTTTTTAATATGTTTTGCGGTTGTTTGGGCTAAGGGTTTTGCTTCTATCCACTTGGTGAAGTAGTCGATGGCTACCACTAAGAACTGAACGTTTCCTGCTGCTGTAGGAAATGAGCCTGTCACATCGATGGCCCACTTCTGAAATGGCCATGAAGTGGTGACTGGAACAAGTTCATTCTTCGGGCGATGCGTGTTGGGTGCGTAGAGCTGGCAAGACCTACACTTTCTGATGTATGCCAGCGCATCCGTATGCATCCCCGGCCAAAAGTATCCCGCGTTGTTTAGCTTAGCTACAACAGCGCGTGGACCTGCGTGTACTCCACAGATGCCTTCGTGTACTTCCCTTAGGAGGTAGTCAGCATCTTGGTTGTCCACGCATCTTAAGAGTGGGCCAAGAAAGTTACGTCTGTAAAGGATGTCATCGATGAGTTGATAGTTTAATGCTTTACAACGTATTTTTCTTGCCTGTGTTTTTGACTCTGGTAGTATACCCGCTGCAAGGTAATTTATTATCGGTGTCATCCACGTTTCTGTGTCGGTTTGGATGACACAAATTTCCTTGTGCGAGACTGATGGTGCTTCAAGGAGTTCAATGCGGATGTCTTTTCCCAAATGGGTGAAGGCTAATGATGCAAGCTTGCTTAACGCATCCGCAGATTTGTTTTCGCTACGCTTGACGTGTATGACTTTACAATCATTATAATCGCGCATAAGGGTTTTTGCTTGTGCGAGGTACAGGGCCATTGTGTCGTTCACGGCCGTGTACGTTCCGTTTATTTGGTTGGCTACTAACATGGAATCCACGTGGGCATCCAAGTTTTTCACTCCCATTTTACGCGCAATTCTCAGCCCGGCCAAGAATGCTTCATACTCGGCTTCGTTATTCGTACTTGGAAAATCCAGTCGAATAGCGTAAGTGTATTCTTGGCCTGCTGGGTTGGTTAGTTTCAACCCTGCGCCTGAACCCTCGTTGCTGGCTAATCCATCAGTGTAGAGTCGCCAGACATCATTGATGTCCTGTGCCGGGGGGGGGGGGGGGGTTGAGCCTCCTCCTGGCACTCTTTCTCCAGCGAAGCGGGGACTTCTGCAATAAAGTCGGCCAGGACCTGGCCTTTTATAGCTGGTCTTGGCTTGTACTTTATCGCATATTCCCCCAACTCAATTGCCCATTTGGCTAGACGTCCCGATAACTCGGGTTTGCCTAGAACGTTTGCGAGTTTGAAGTTGGTGAGAATGGTGATTGGGTGACCTTGGAAATATCGTCTTAGCCTGCGTGAAGCCTGTACAAGTGCTAAGACTAGTTTTTCCACGGTGGAGTACCGGGTTTCTACATCTGTTAGGACACGGCTAACATAGTAAATAGGCATCTGGATACCTTTTAGCTCTACTAGCAGGACTGCCCCGGTTGCTCTATCTGTGGCAGAAAGATGTATGATTAATTCCTCCCCCGCTTCTGGTGCTGTGAGCGTTGGGAGTTCGATCAAGCGTGACCGAATTTCCTGAAAAGCTGCTTCCGCTTCTGGTGTCCAGCGGAAGTGCGTTTTCTTTAAACAGTTTCTCAATGTTGACACGAATGGGAACGACCTATCCGCATGGTTTGACAAAAAGCGGTTAAATGCGACTAGGCGTCCATTCAGTGTCTGGGCTTGCTTGATGGTAGTAGGTGATTCTATTTTGATAATGGCTTCGACCTTTTCAGGGTTTGCTCTGAAGCCATCTTTAGTAACAATGACTCCCAAGAACTTCCCTTCTTCCATCCCAAAGGAACACTTGCTCGGGTTGAGCTTCATGTTTATCTTTCTGAGCGTGTTGAAAGTTTCTTCGATGTCTTTCAACATCGCTTCTGGCTCAGGGCTTTTGATGACCAAATCATCCATGTAGACTTCCAAGTTTCTCCCTGTTTGGGCATGAAACTCTTTGTCCATCAGGCGTTGGTATGTGGACCCTGCATTCTTAAGTCCGAATGGCATCATTTGATAACAAAATGTGCCATCGGGCGTCCGAAATGCGGTTTTGTCCTGATCATCTACAGCCATGTGGATTTGATGGTACCCCTTATATGCGTCAAGGAAGCATTTAAGGCGAAACGGTGCTAATGAATCCACTTTGAGGTCAATTTCGGGTAACGGGTAACAATCTTTGGGGCATGCTTTGTTTAAATCTTTGAAATCTATGCACATGCGCCATTGTTTGTTAGCCTTCGGTACCATAACGGGATTTGCAACCCATGTTTGATATCTACTAACGCGTACGATGCCCGCGTCAAGGAGTTCCTTGACTTGGGTTCTACACGCGTTAGCCTGTTCCGCCCCCATTACTCTGCGCTTTTGTATGACTGGCGTAAAAGCCGGGTCACACTTGAGCTTATGCTCTGCTTTACTTCGAGGTACACCAGTCATGTCAGCTGGTGTCCACGCGAAGATGTCAGCGTTTCTCTGTAGTAAGCGTTTGAGTAAGGTGCGCGTAGGATCAGTGATTGTTGGGCCAATTGTAAAAGCCTGGTCAGGATATTTGCCATTGAGGGCCCATTTTTCTGGTTCGGTGATGGTTGGTTTAGCCATCTTTGGTTTGGGTTTAGATGAGACGGATGCGATGCATACCTGGGGGATACCGGTGATCATCGCTACACCCTCAGCAGTTGGCCATCCCATCATGTCGTGGACTGAAGATACCACGGCGTTGAATCTTGCCATCCCGTCTCTCCCGAAGAGAATGTCGTATGTGTGATGTGGCTTCCTCATTACGACGAAGTCCACGTCTTTTGTGCGGGAGTATTTCCCGTCCGTGAGGATGACGGGGAAAGATAGGATACCCAGGGGGTGTTTGTGCTGCCGTCGAACCCTTCCATTGAGGCGTAAACCGTTTCCAGACGTTCTTTGTCTTCGTCGTCTCGCTTGTCAAAGAACTGCCTGTACATAACCGCTGACGCGGCGCCGTTGTCAGCAAGAGTGCGAGAAGTTATGTAATGCCCCAGCTGGCTTTTGATGACGATAGGGCCTTCCTTGCTGGGTCCTCCTGGCACTCGCGGGAAGCGCACCTCAGCTTCCTTCCATTCGCATGGTTCTGTCGTTCGTCTTTTTCTTCCTCTGATGTTGCCATGAACCATGTGGATGCTGATGTCAACGGGCTTTCGTCCGTTGCCTTTATACCGGTTATCATTCCTTCCTCCATTCTTGATTGATGCCACAAGGTGTGCAAGTCTTCCATCCTTGACGAATGTTTCAACAATATCCTTCAAGGATGTACACTCCTCTGTATTGTGACCCTTTGTCCCGTGGAAGTCACAGAATTTGCTCTGATCCGCATTAGGTCGCTGCCGGATCATTGGAGCTTTTGGCCATAGGAGTTTTTCGGTGGCAAATATCTCCGTGACGCTTTTGGTGAGTGGCGTCCATCGGTGTTTTCGGCTTGAAGGGTGCGTGTTATCCCTTCCGCCAACAAGAGGGCGAGAGCTGGATGAGGTGTCAAAGTTTACCTTGACTGCCAAATACCCAGTTTCCTCTTTTTGTTCTGCCGGGCGATCCGAACATTGTTTTCTCTGGTCCTCTGCGTGTAGAGGTGTGTACTCTGGGGAAGATCCCTGCCTAGTTGCTTCTCCGTCTCAGCAAAGCATACGGACTGGCTCATTTGGGCGGGAGTATTCCCGCCTTGCTCATTCCTTCAGGTGACACTGAATTATTGAGTTAGTGCCTTGTGCGTGTAGCCTTGCTATTAGTGCGGGTAGCCTTCCCTGATGGCTTGTATCCGCAGCTGCGGGGATAGGCGGGGTACTTCACCATTGGGAGGTTTTCCCTGCGGGAACAGCTGGCGTACTGCGCGTAAGGTCTTCATCTCTGAGCATGGTGGGTCCTGCGGAACCAGTTGGTCCTTGCGCAGACGTCCCTCTTCAAGGTGAGTCTTGCGGGTCCAACTGGGCTCTGCTGGGACCTACCTCTTCACTTAGAGACAGATTTTCCATTACAAAATTGTTTTACCGGACAATATCTTTGGTAATCCACTAGTAATCACCCATGAAATACAGTAATACGTGCTGTTTAATAAACAATATTTTCATTTTTCTATTTTGTTGTAATATTATCGGTAATTACCAACGGCCCTTGGTCGTCAGAAACCATTCGTCGGTGATACTCCTTTATTTTAATGATGTCTCGATCAATTATGAGTCGCATAACCTTCAACCACATGATACAAACAAACAAGAAAGTCAGAAAAATGGAAGTGTACAAGTTATTATCTTTTTCAGAAAAAGTTACATGCCATCCCCATAGGTTTCTGGATCCATTTTGGAAAATGGAGATTTGGTGGTGGAGCCTGGTGGTGCAGTGGTGGCCTTCTTGTTAGGACCATGCATGGTAAAGTGTAAAAGCAACCACATGCTACAATCAACAAAGTGACCACCTTGTCCCTTCTCTTGCATCTCACTATTCTCACATCGCCTTCTCATCGAATACTTGTTCAGAACCCCCACTGTCCTTTGTTCACAAGTCTTGTGTCCATATAAAACTTTTGTTACATAGCAAAAATTGCCAAAAAGAAAATTCCAATGCAAATACTTATTAGCTATTTTGACACAAAGCGGAAACGCCAAATATAATTGTGAAATATAATTGTGAGAATTCTTAAAGAAAGTAGGGCCCTTTTATAGAAGATTCTTAATTTGACATATTTGTTAGATTTTCGTAATTGAAAACTGTTTATAAATACCAAAATTAGAGACATAAATAAGTGCGTAAATTAAAGCTACAAGTAATTACGCGTTTTATACTAAAGAAGGAAAATATTTACGTATTACTAAAGTTGGGGAAAAATATCCAGTGTTGAAATCAAAGCCCTAGAAGATGGTACTCTGGTCCAGTAGATGGTATTAAGCTTTTCCATCCAGTGTTTATAGGCCCCATAACTTTACTCGTAGCTTAAGTTATTTTTATTTAATTTATTTTTATTTTTTGTTTTTTTTTTCTATCTTATTGTAATTCTTTGTCTAGTTAGTCCAATTAGGACGTTGTATTTATGACCGCAAACCCAAAGCCATAACTAAAGTTTGAACTTTTGATACATGGAAGGCCAGTGGCTTAGTTGATCAAGATAACGAAACAAATACAAACTATTTAAAGAGTAAATGAAATAAATATAATCCAACAACGTTACTAAGATGAATAATAACATAATTTTATAATGAAAAAGATTTAGCATGTACCAAGTATTTGGAGGCATGTTAGACTACTACATGTCTACATGCCCATTTAACCATTCCTTTTAGCCAATTTTTATATTTTACATGTTTATTGACATTTTACCAATAAAGTAATAAACTGTTTCAACACAAATAGGTTAAAATGACCATATCTAGCACGAGTTAGCTAAGGTCAAGAGTTGGAAGTAGGTGAACCATACGTGCATGGGGTAAGAAAGAGATATCAAGGGGAAAGACATTTATAAAACTGGGTCCAGTGGGGTGTAGCGTGCCAATAATTTAGTAGGTGTCAGCATGACCTTGACAGCAACTTGTTATTTCTGAAGCATCCATGGTGATTGTGACAACACCGCAGGTAAATAATTGAGGTAACAAGTGAGACGAACCAAAGTACCGGAAAAAACAGTCCGACCAACGGAGATCCTTGGCTGTACGTTAAGGATTTTCCTATAGAATTAGAATTTTGCTTTTTATGAGTTCGTAATATTCGTTACCAATTAAATTAGTCGAAATTTAATAAAGTGACATTCAACTTTTTTAGAAAAAACAGAAAAGAAAGAAAGAAAAATATACTATCTTATTTTTTCACTAATTTAGGGGTTACAACCAACACAAGGCGGATATATGAACGGCTTAGGGCTAGCTTAAGCTACCCCTCAACTTTGTCGGTGAAGTGTAAAATTAGTGCAATTTTTTCTTTTCTTTTCTTCGTTCTATGTATCGAATACCTCATAGCAGATATTAGGATACTCGTAGATACGTTCAGAAACCGTCTTTGAGAAACCCATGCATTTTTCTTTTAGGCCCGTCACTAAACTAACAAGTCATTTTAAAAAATACTTTTCATAACTAGCCGCTTTTCATTTCTTATTAATTTCATTTCGCTCATTCACTTTACTGTACACTCAAAAGTCGCTATGCATTCAAAGTGGGCTGATTGGATTGGGCTTTCATCTGGTCCAAGCCCATCTAAGACTAAATATAAGAAAAATGACAATTAAACTTTCAGATTTCAAGGATAAAAAAGTGAGCCAATCGAAAAAAAATCCTGGGTTCGTCAATACATACCGTACAATATGGGGATGTCTTCTTTGGCCTCTTGGTTGAACCATCGATGAATAATACTTTATGTTTAGTAAATAGAAAGTTCATTTGTTGTGACTATCTCCATAGCTATTGTCTATTAGAGCATTCCCAGCCCATTCCTTAACCTATATCCATATATATCATATAATTACACTAAAAATTACTTTTTTCTCTCTCCTGTTTAATTAAATAATACTTTTTTATACATTTATCATTATCTTTTCCTTTTTCACTCACAACTACTTTTAGAAAATATTAAAAAAATTATATGATTTGAACAGTGAATCCCCAAATTTAACTTTCCCCTATAACATTTTCTCTCTCCTCTACTCACAACCACTTATAACCATACCATATAATTTACAAATCCTACTCATAAAAATATAGGGAATGGGCTGAGAAGCACCCCGTCGTCTCCATTTAGGGTAATCTGAGCATGTATATAACTAGGAGAGTTTGGATCTGAAGCACCCCGTCGTCTCCATTTTTCTAGTTTTTCTCGGTGATCATGGTAGCCGCCGACTAAGTTTAGGGAAAAGGATTTCAATCCTACTCATATAACATCTGAAAACGATTGGGAGAATCCAACGCCTATCAATCAAAGTATCTCCACGGGCACGCATGAAGATGACAAAATAATCTAGCTACTAGAAGTGGATACATATTACAAAAAATCTTTTCAGTAGCATCTAAACTATATTGGTTTTTTAATTGCTTAAATCAAAGAGCTGATCACTAGCATTAAATGTATTATACAAACTTAAGCATCACTTTTGATATGGGCTTTCGATTTATTAGGATTACACGGTTCATTAGCTCAAAGTATCATTCGACAATCTCCTATCAAGTAAAGCCAAAGAAATTTATTCTAAAACATCCATATAATGCATATATACATCATCAAACAGCAGTTATATCAATCGATTAAGTCGAACTTCAAACGAGAATTATATCAAAACATGAAAGCATAGATAAGTTACCATATAAGATGTTTGTGATGAAGTTTATTAAGATTACCAAAGTCTTACAGTTGAAATCCCACATATAAGAAAAGAAACACGTGTTTTAACTGAGCCCTATTAAACTACCTCATGTAGTAAAAATTCAACCACCACTCCATATTTAGAGGGAGGAGAGAGTTAGGCACATTCTAGAGTTGCAAGACACACTAAAATAAGTTAAATGGAACACAAATTTGTGACCATTTTTTAACTTGATGCTATCCAGCTGAGACTTTGCTGATTAGATCTTTGATTGCCGACCTACACGTCGTTAGCTTACTTGTTGTTGATGAATGCCATACATTGGATAAGCCCCATAAGCTGCAGCATACATGCTTGGGTCATGTGGTGGCGTCATCGCGTAATCATACCCATCATAGATATGCCCTCCATAATATGGCCCTGCCCACTGGTTCCCAAAATCATTTCTAAACTGCAATTTTGAAAAAATAGATGGTGAGAGATTAGTTTCAAAAACATATAGAGGTCATGAACGTTTAAGCTCATCATTATGAAGATGGGCCAAACAATATTAGCTAAAAAGAACCGCATCATATGGGCCAAGCAGGTTTATCGGTTCATCATGACAAAAGTTGCCTAATGCCAATGTACATGCTTATAATGCCTAAAGTTTCAAGTCTAAATTCACTAAAAAGTGACTTAACAGAAGTTAGGTTACAATTTTTTTGGTTATTAGAGTAACAATGTATGACCTTATAGGTTTTAGCATTAACATGAACTTTTGATTCTGTAAAAACAGCAACCTGACAAATATTATTATTAGAAAAAAATTAAAAATGCAAAATTAAAAGCATTCACCTGCTTGTTTGCGGGGTTACGTCCCCAAGAAAGTCGCACGGTTTGCTTGCCAATTGTGGTGCCATTTAGTTTCTGAAGCGCCTCTTCAGCGTTATTTCTGCAAATATGTGTTAGAAGGGCAACAAAAAACAAACAATATAAACCTCTTTTTAAGTATCCAAAAGCCACATTAGGTGCACCAATTAAGGCTCAAAATTTCAAAGATTATGGCACAAACAAATGACATATTCAGCAATCTTTTCATTAATGAAATAAATATCGTAAAATAAAAAAGATGTACCTGTTGGCAAATTGTACAAATCCACATCCTTTTCCAATGGGTATTTTCACCGAAACTATGTCACCAAACTCGGAGAAAGGCTGCCTAAGATCCTCATCACTTACGGTCGGATCTAGTCCTCCAACAAAGATCTATGACAAATCAAGGGTTAGCCACGAATAAATAATAATAATAATAATAATAATAATAATAATAGATTAGATTCCACTAAATATATAAACATGGAAAAAAATCTATACCGACCGTTGTGTTATTAGAATCTCCTTCGGAATGAGAGCCCCCATTTGACATATAACCACCTAACAAATAGCAAATAAAGTATATAAATAAAAACTTGAAAATTAGAAGCTATAAGATAAAACCACACATTACTTGTAGATTTTTCCAAAATTTATTAATAGATGTTTATATGAGTACCAAAGTTCTTCTAGCCCAATGGCATAGGTGCTTATAAGATGTAGTCCCTTTAAAATGGCGAGGGTTTAAAATGGTGAGGGTTCATTGTAGTAATTTAGCATTAAAAATTAATGTTTATATGTGTTGAGACTTAAAAAGCATATATATTAGTGTTCATGGGATTCTTAATTAATTACACCTCTTTCTTCAAAACGTACACAGAATAACATTTCAGACTGAATAAGAAAAAAGTACCTTGTGAACCATATTGTGGTTGATAACCAGATGATTTTCTTGGAGTAGCCGCACCAATACGCATGGGCCGACTTGAACAATAAATTCCGTTCATTTCAGTCATGGCTTGAGTCCTCTCACTATCGTCTCCAAACCTAACAAAACCATAACCTTTGGACCGACCCGTATTGGCATCAATGACAACTTTAGCTGCTTTAACTGAACTATACTTATTAGCAAAAGTTTCATGTAACAAAGTATCGGTTACGTCCGCAGCTAAATCTCCTACAAATATTGAAAGATCAGAACCTTTATTCGAACGCTTATCTCCCATGCTAAATGTGGCCCAATTCAAACGGAATGGTTGTTCGGTATTAGGCATTGCAATGCCTGCATAAGTTTGCAAAACCTTTTCGGCTGCACCATGTGAATAAAACTCTACAAACCCATATCCCTCCGAGAAACCAGTTTGTTTATTGCGGATGACTTTGATTGAGGCAACCTGAAATATATATTAAAGTAACAACAATGCTTTAGCAAATTTAACAGCATATGCATATACATTATGCAACTTACATGGTCTTTTTATCGCACAAATGCGTAGCTCAAATTTTAATTAATTATAATGTAAAGTAGAAAAACTGATATAATCTTTCACATATACAACTTTGCCTTTCTTAAAATTTTAAAATAATAATTGCTTAAAATATCAACAAACTTCTACAATTTACTAATAAAATCATCATACTCGAAACATGAGCGGTTCTGGACAATCTAGTTAATTATCTATGTAGATTTATTTATTTAATTTTAAATCGTAATTAGTAAAATATATAACTACTTCTTTCTTAAAAAATATATTTCTATTTCGATAGTTGAAACGTTCTCGTTATGCCGGTGTAAAATCTAACTATACTATTAAAGCAAAACCATTATTTCACATGTCATTCAACTAGAGTAGCCAACTAAGATGCCAACTAATACTATTTATAAAATTATTAGCAAAGGTACAAATATAAGTTTAAATGTTGTATTAAATGAGGTTTTAGATATTTATAAATTATAAAATTTTATTTATTATTATTTATATCTTATGAATCCATAAGATATGTTATTATATATATTATTAAATTTAATTTTTTTGTTTTATTTTTTTAACCACCCGTGTATTACACGGGCTATATGCTAGTATAAAAAAAGCAAAATACTACATTCCACTTATATTTTATACCAACTATATGTGTAGCACTAGTTAGTATTATTATAAGTAGAAGTATGTTGCCATTAATAATAAAATATAAAACTCTGTTGCAATTTTAACCATTTTTATGAAAAAAATAGGAAATATATTTTTACCACAGTCTATGTCAGCGTACTTCTCATTTAAAAAACTATAAAAATAAGTTGTTATTTTGGTCAGTTAAAGTTTTCTTCAAGTTTTATCAATCAGTGAAAACGGTACTATTTCCAAAAGTAAGTGCTAATGCATTAACTAACTTAGTTGACTACATTAACTCTACATTCATGTACTTTAAAACCCAACATATATTCATTTGATTATTATCCTCCTATCCTAAATAATGATACTTATATGATAAGGGTCACTTTCAATTCACCAACAAAACAGCAAAACACAGGTGTACATCATTCATTGCCAGACATAGTGGTGTCCACCGTCACCATCATCAAAGGCAACTGTCTCCGGCCATCACCACCGTCAGCAAAGGCGGCCAATGCATATCAACAAAAATCATAACCCAAACTAAAAAACCTCAATTATTATCACCAAAAATATTAAACAATCATAAATCTTTTATTATTATTATTATTATTATTATTATTATTATTATTATTATTATTATTATTATGTAAAAGTGATTGTAAATAACAAGATTTAATAACTAATCAACTAACAAATAATAATAATAATAATAATAATACCTCGCCGGTGGATGCAAAACAGCTACGAAGGTAATCTTCATCCATCCAATTATGAAGGTCACCAACCCAAACAGTCCGGTTCTCTCCGGCGCCACCGCCGGCGGCTGACGCAGCCGGCGGCACCGGATGAGGGAGGTGGTGTGGATGGTAGGGCATGTAGTGTGGAGCCATCGGATAATGTCCCGGAGACGGTGCCATCATGGGATGCTGCATTACCATAGCCGCCGGCGGGTACTGCATCGGAACCCATTGTGACCCAACGCCAACAGCCGCCGTTGTGGCCACCGGGGTTGTCTGGGATTGTGGCTGAGGATCAGAAGATGGTTCAGAAACACTGCCGCCGTTGGTGTTGGATTGCATCTTTAACCACCGGAGAGTTAAAGAATAATAATAATAATAATATTTGGAACGATGTCTTTGCTGTTTATACTGAGAGTGTTTCGAGAGAGATAGAGATAAGAGGTTAGAGAAGGGTTGATGGGAAGCCCTACTTCGTGACGTGTATGATTTGTGACCCTTGGATTAAATGGTGGTGTGTGATATGGGCCGTTGATTTACGTGATCTGAGGTAAGCATTGGGAGAATGCTATTTTAGCTAGTCGGCCGCAATTGATGATTTCCTTGTTTTGGTATATTGAGGAAAGGGTACTTGAATTTATTTATTTCTTAAAATAAATTCAACATACAAAAGTTTTTTTTACTTACTTTTGCTGCAATATATTTTGATTTAGACATTTATTTTTTAACTTTTTGATTAAATACTAATAAATTATTGCATACACATGTATTAGAAGATAATTTTCTTGTGAATAAAGGGCTTGAAAGACGGTCGATATATGATAAAGTTCGAGAAAATTTTCTAAAATGTTAGACGAGAAGGGACATATGTAAGGGTAAGCTTTATGGGTTTCAAAATCCAAACCACAAGGCAAACCCGCCCCTACACGTATGGGTAGATTGTCAAATTTCAATTCTAGACAAATCTTTGCTATAAAGAATATATGAATTAGGAAAACATTAATGTGTAATTAATTATAATTAGTATTGCATATAAATACCACTAACTCTGCACCTATTCACTCAAATCTTCCATCATTTTTATTCATTCAAGCATTTACCATTTTTCTTCACTCAAACCATCAATGACTAAATGATGATCTCGGGATATTCATATCGTCAAACGTTTCTGATATCGACATTTTTTCAAACAATAGTAAAATTCATTTTTTCAAAGATCTCATCGAGCAAGTCGAAGAGGAAGACACGAGCATTCCTAAAAGGAAGGAACTGCAGCATCATCATCGAGCAATATAATTGGCCAAATGATTATTTAGTTTAAATTTTCGTATTTTATTTTTTATTTGAATTATTGTATTTTATTTTTCCGGTTTTCAGTTTTGTTGTATTTTTAATTTTAATTTTAATTATATTAAGTTGATTAATTTATTTTAGATTATAAAATACACAAAATGTTCTAGGGTACTTGTGGGTAAGTGTCGCCGATGATTTTGTGGTTTGTGAGTATATGAGGGTAGAAATGAGTCGACAGTGCGGAATTGACCGGTGGATGGATAATACCCATGAGTACCCCTCCCCCCTCTAATTAGGTTTTTTTCAATAGCACATTCCTAAATTTTCTAGAATAAAATCATCACCGCTTGCATAATGAAGGATTTAAACTTCCAAACCTAGTTATAGCATTTCTGGTTATTGTTATAAGTAGGTTTCTGAAAAAAGTTATTCGCATGTTTATCTCTTCTAACCATCAGATCAATTGTCAATTAAATGCTACACAAGCGTACAACCTCTTTATACAACCATGTACTCTTATACATGCGTAAACAATTTCGTGATTCCTTATATAACATTGTATAGCCTAGGACAATGCCTTGTATTCGAGCGATTATACATAAAATCATCTGAATCAACAAAGGTTGATTAGCAATGAAGGGTAATGCTCCTTTATTGCCACCCAACTCCTTGAAACCACATACACACTGTCCCAATTATTTGTATGAATATGCTTGCTCATTACTTAGTTTATGCACTATGCTTTATTTTTCATCACTCTAGGCCGTTCGTAACATTAGTTTTTTTCACCCTTTAACCCCATCATTTAACCTTTATTATACTCTATTCTTGATTCACCATTCCATTTATTTATTTTATTTAAAAACAAAAAATAAAGAAAAAGAAAAAAGAAAAATCAGATTGGGCAAGGGGGTGCATGAGTCGCGTAACCGAGCCCATGTGAGCCCCGCCACGCATGACGTGGAAAGGGCCGATGTTATGGGTTTCCAAATGTAGATCCTTAAGAGGCGGATCTAACAACTATTTTTAGATCAATCAACTTGGTGCTAGCGGAATATCACACCAAGACACCTTGATCTCGGATCTTGTTGTTGTGGATGTTATTTTCGGCTTTTGTAGGTGGAGAGCACAAGATAAGATTATGAGACTTGTTTTGACAAAAGCTTGCATGTCTCATGTGCATACTTCCTATTTATAGGGAAGCATGCATGAGACAAGGATGTATTATATAATGGCCCAATGGGCTTTTATGTACAATGGCCTTAGGCCTAATTACATTATTACAAAGACAAGCCCAACTAACTAACAATACAAAAGACTTTTACATAAACAAAACTAGGCCCGGCAATTACCGATGGGACGAGTTGACTGTGTAAACCGGATTTCAAGAAAGAAAAATCAAAATCTCATTGGTTCATTCATTACTCGAGTATTCGCATCCTATTAGCTTAAAATCTCATTCAATTTGTAAACCAGGCTTCAAAAAAGAAAAATTAATACGTTTTGACCTTATTTAATCTAACCCTAATTAGCTTATTTTGATCGGGTCAGGTTAATCGGTTTCAGGTTTGGTGTTGGGCCTAGTTTTGTTTATGTAAAAGTCTTTTGTATTGTTAGTTAGTTGGGCTTGTCTTTGTAATAATATAATTGGGCCTAAGGTCATTGTACATAAAAGCCCATTGGACCATGATATAATACATCCTTGTCTCATGCATGCTTCCCTATAAATAGGAAGCATGTACATGAGACATGCAAGCTTTTTTCAAAACAAGTCTCATAATCGTTGATGCTAGACTGTCGCTATCTAGTCAAAAACAATTAAATCTAGTGTCTTAATCACCTTAAGCTAGTCAGGGTAAGTAAGGTGTCGAACCACGAGGAGTATGTGGTCAAGTGTAAAGTGTAAACAATTCCTATCATTATGAAGTAATTCAATTAAAGTGCTGATCACACTAGCAAACAATTTGGTTTTACAATAACTAAACAAATAATCAAAGATTCAATCAATAAACAAAGCAAATCACACTCGGGAATCCAAGTACGTAACCTAACAGCAAACTCATGCAACTTAACAGATAAACTATCTTGTGTCAATTACAGACTAACTAACCGGTTAAACCTTAGGCATCCACGCTCGCTAACACACGGCACTGGTTATCAAAAAATCCCTGCCAGTGTGACTCAACTAATGGCAAACGTATGCTTTATTGCAATTAACAGGTCAAAACAATCCTACAAGCAATTATCATAGCAACTGGCACTCTAATCATTCTGATCGAAATAAACCTAAACTGACGTTGTGCACAATCATACTAAACATCAATACTCATAGATTAACATCAAAGATAGTTACAATCAATTCGTTCTTAATACATGAAAAAAACTGAAAGATACAATACTCTACATCCCGAGTATGACTCGAAGGAACTAGCAGCGCGTCGGCATCTCTCGAGCTTCGGGTATGATCTGGTAGGACATGTATGATGCTTGGAGATGATTGGAACTAATGGTGGCTCTCCTTGCTGCTCTGAAAATCGCCTAGAAGGTGAATGATCTCGTCTAGGGTCGTCCAAATGTTTTATAAAACAAAACCCTAACTTTCACGATTCTGGGGACCATCGCGTAGCGCGATGGTCTCCTCCCCTGGTCCATCGCACTACGCGATGGACCAAAGTCAACGCTGCCAAATTACAGGGCATCGCGTAGCGCGATGCCCCACCTTCAACACCCATCGCGCTACACGATGGGTCTCTTTTCTCAGCAAGTCCAAATGACTGCCTCGGTAAGCGTGCTGGACATCCCGGGTCTTCATTCCATGCTCGTACATGTCCAAATTAAGCGCGTTAAGTACCTGTGACCTGAAACACAATAAACACGTATGAAGTACCAAAGTTCCTAAACTAAACTAGTAAAATAACTAAGTTAACAAACTAAAATATGTACAAATAAACCGAACATCACATCCCCACACTTATCTTTTGCTTGCCCTCAAGCAAAACTCTAAAGTAAACATTAACCGCCATCATAGGTCAACCAATTATCACCATTAATACTTGCAAGGTTTAAGGTCATTCCCAGTTTCCCAAACTGACACTTTCTAGATTGACAACCCACAAATAAAGTTAATGCTACCATAAACTATATAATCGCCCAGACAAGTGTACTTTGTTTCCGGTTAGGGCATACATGTTCACACCCTTCACACTATCAACACTCCACTCAGTTTAATATCTGGACTAGCAAAAGATGTGCCAGTATATGTCTCTGCCCTCAAATACCTAATATGAGTTACAACTTAATATGCTTGCAGGTCAGTCTTATCTCCACCCATTAACCACCGGTTGCATAAAGACTCGAACTAAGGGTTTTGCTGTGGCTTAAGTTCGGGCGCGGATTGGCTTATTTAGTGACTCAGGTGGATGAAACCCAGTTAAACAAACCAATATACAGACTCACGAATACAAACGAACTAGATACAAAATCAACTGCTATTTACATACTCAACTGCTAATAACAATTGAAATACTGAACTGATAACTTCTTTTTGTCTTTTTGCTGATTTTTTGATTTTTTTAAACATCAATAATAACTGAAATGACTGATAATTACAACTCAGAACCTGACAACTTTACAACTCGTTTAACTAAGTACAAATCGATATATATACAACTCGATAACGAACTGGATTTCATCACACGGATAAAAATAAAATAAAGGTCAAGGCTGAAATGGTGTGTAATATTCAGTTTAACAAATGAAAAAGGAATATGGTCCAAACGGGCTCCCTAGGGGATAATGTCGGGTAAGGAATTTATTTAGTGAGGAAAATATGTACGAAATGGCTTTTCTAAATTCCTAATCTCCATACAGGTAGTGGTATTAAGATCTTGAAAAGTATGTGACAAGCAAGTTCTAATTCTGTAAAACATACCGGTTTCCCTCAATAAATGACAAGACATGTTTTATATCTATTATATAATATGTGTATTAAGTATAGGGGCTAATCTCACAATATGTCTGGAAATATGGGCTGCCGATATGAAACATGTATACCCGTCCCCTTGACTCGTTATCCCGGCCTAAACGATTCCATTTTCAACTTCTCGTTTTAAAAACATTTGTCGGGAAAACTATCGAGAAGCTGAAAAACCAACCATGACCAAAAACCTCTAACTTGGCATTAATAGCAATAAGTGACAGTTAACAACTTAAGTTTCTGAATACTGTTCGAGGTACTATCGGGTTAAAAATTTTCAATTTTTCCCCATCCCCACACTTGAGGTTGACATTGTCCTCAATGTTAAAATAATAACACAATTAATAATCATTTGGAAGACGGGATTGAACTGACAGTTTGACCACTTAAAAACTCGGGGCACAAATGTGATGAACTGAAGCAAATTATACAATTTCAATTCTAAAAGCTAAAATAAAAATAAAATTTACAAAATAGTTTATGAAACCGAAATCACCTGATAATAAAGACAGTGCAATGCTAAACTCGGCCCACAACTCTCAACACACTCATGACACACGTATCCATCTCCGACCAATAATGAATAATCAAATCTGCACAAATCTCGAGACATGTATAAGCAACCACCCACAAGTATAACGATTTAGGTCTTTCGAAAGTTGAAATTATTATATTATAAAAACATTACTGAGCCGAGTTATTCAGTTTCATAAAAAATTTTGTTAACCAATTAAAAATAAAAAAAAAAACTAACTCACTTTCGTAGAAATCACGGTTGCATTTGGCGTATGCAACAAGCCCTTTAAACCCCCCGGTAGCCCGGGTGGACGAGTGAGGTCTCGTGAGGGTTTATAGTGAACACACCCATAAAGTTCCAACGGCAACACAAATATACATACAAATGTAAAAATCAAATATAGCAGATAAGGTGGGAGGGTTATTATATATAAATATTAATATATTATTATTACTTATTTATTTTAAATATTTATTTTTTTCGGTTTTTTTTAGAGATCCGAGAACCCATCGCGTAGCGCGATGGGTTAGGTAAGCACAGGTCGCGCTACGCGACCCAATTAATTCAAATTAGGGTTTGGACCTCATCGCGTAGCGCGATGGGGTTGGTCTTGGCGTCATCGCGCTACGCGGTGACGTTAGATGTCAGGGAAGTCCCAGCCACCATTGCGTAGCGCGATGGTGAGCTGTCCAGGGCCATCGCGTAGCGCGATAGTTCCCAGTGAACAGAAAGTTTTCGCTGATTTGTGGTCGGGCATTTTCCGACCCAGTTACTTTTCGACATCCCGACAACACCCTGAACATGTTTCTGAAGTCGGAATTTGCAATACTTACCTGGAAAGTCGTGAAATTAACCAACTACTTACCGAACCTCCATGACACACACTGCACCGAAAGCCTCCCCACACTTGAGATATGCTGCACAAAACTCGAGAACAAAGTCAAACAACGACTCAACGAAAAGAAAATAAAATGGAACACACTTACAAACCCCGGGTTGCCTCCCGGTCAGCGCTGAATTGCATGTCTACAGCTCGAAAATACCTCGAATGCTTCAAGTATTTTCAATAACCGATGAAGTCACCATGGAACTCATCGATTTCTTTTCTCTCCATCCCTTCCTTGCTGTCGGTTTCTCACCATCTTTCATCTTAGTGACTGTCTCGTCCCATCCTTTTCTCTTCATGCTACTTTTAAGCTTGTTCCTGTCAGTTACAAAATATCCCTCTCTTGTATGATTTGTGCATGATGGTACACACTTGCTAACAAGAGGGTTAGTAGCATTTTCAAACAATAATAACCGCTTAACACGGTTCCCGCACTTAATGCCCAAAAATCCCTCAGCACAGTTAATTACCGCATGTGCTGTTGCAAGGAATGGCCTACCAAGTATGACTTCAGATTGTTTAATATTACCATTAGCAGAATCAAGTACAAGGAAGTCAACTGGGTAACAAAATTCATCTACTTGAACCATTACATTAGTGACCATGCCCCAGGCTTGTGTATGAGTTTGATTCGCCAACACCACGGTGGTGTTTACACTTTCTAACGGGCCAAAATCATACTGATCATATAAACTGCCGGGCATGACACTAACACACGCTCCAAGATCTAGAAGTGTCCGATCAGTTTTAAAATCTCCAATTTGAATTGATAAAAATGGCACTCCCGAGTCTTAGAGTTTACTTGAGGTGGTATTATCCTCCATCTCCTCATCATCCGTGTTGGTCAATTTGGCATATAAACATTTTTCACAAGTGCAATTTTCACAAAAAGTTGATTTATCTGTCTTTAATTTCACTTCATTTTGGAAAACCATTTCATTTTGACCAACACATTCATTCTCATCACTAACATCATTTACCACCGCCTCATAAATCTGCGGTGGTGATTCAACATCAACACAGGTAATTTCAAAATGAGGTACAAGACTTACCGCGTTGATGTGCACACCATTACCTTTCATAGAGCTTGAACTGGCATGTTGTGGGTTCACGGTGGTCTCGCTCAGTAGTTGACCCGCGTTCTTCTGAAATCTTGCCACGTCTACTGCGAGGTGACCAATCTGCTTTGACATTGCCTCTGAAGACTTATCCCTTAACTCGAACTATCTCTGCGTCTCCTTCTGATTATCAGACACAAGCTTCAACAATGCATCGAGGTTTGAATGAATTGACTCGTCTGGATTTCCTGAACTACCCTTCTGCTAGTCCTGATTCTGATTACCCGACGAGCTGTTACCCCGGTAACCATCTCTGTTATCACCCCGACTATTACTCTGACTGTTCGAACCCTGCTGATAATCGCCCTAGCGGTAGCTGTTCTGCTGTCGGTTCTGACTGGACCCCTGAAAGTTTTGACTCGATTGACTCGCAGCATTCCCGTATTCAAAATTCGGGTGATTCCTTAGGCCCGGGTGATAGGTGTTTGAATCAAACCCTTGGCCCTTGGACTCCCCGTACGCGTAACTAATTTCCTCCTCGTCGGTATGCTCGTCATCATCAAACCCGGGACAATTTTCAACCTTATGCCCCAACTCGCCACAATATTAACAAACCGGGAATTTCACCCCAACTTTACCAACCTCTTTCTTCTTCTCCTTTCGATAACCCGCGAGTTCTCATTCCAACTCTGCAATTCTGTCTGACTCGCTCGAGGATGATTTAACTGACCTGGTAGTCCTAACTTTTTGTCTTCGTTCAGCTGCTGCTTCTGACTTGGAATCCTCACACATAAACTCAAGGAAATCCCAATCATCCTCTTCTGGTTGGTTCAACAACATCCCATTACATGACGATTTCAGATACTTTCTGTCCTCGTAAGTCAACCCGTCAACAAAACGCTTCACTAACTCCCACAACTCAATCTGGTGGTGCGGGCATTTCCTGATCATCTCCTTATAACGAATAAATGCCTCATGAAATAACTCACCCGGTGACTGTGAAAAATGTCGAATCTCCATCCGGGCTTCTACTGCGAATAATACTCGTTAAGAAAAACCTGTTGCATCTCGGCCAGCTCTCAATACTGTGCATCGGTAGCGAGTTGAACCAGTGTTTTGCCTTGTCTTTTAATGAAAACTGGAACAACCACAACCGAACTTCATCCTGATCATAAGTACCGTCACCAATAGACCCGCAAATAGCTGAAAAATCTGACAAGTGTGAATACGGGTCTTCTGATCCCAGTCCGTGAAAATGGGGAACTATGTTGATGGAGGACGGACGGGATTTAAATGCCGGCTGTCCCTGAACACGCACCTATGGGACAATCGGTGATGCACTATCTGAAATAGCCGGTCTGAACCGACTGTTAACACCCTGAACCGGAGGCTTGTAATTCCTTTGTCTGGCTCTTGGTTCCTCAAAACCTCCCCGATTAACCTAAATCGGCTATCTCTGTTCCTCCTGATATCTCCCTATACCACCTCGATCAAAATTCCTGTTCCTCCACCTGTTACCTCTTACCCTAACCGGTTCCTCAACCCATCAACCTCTTCAACACGCAAACCCGCATTATCATTTCTTAGCCCAAATTCCTCCTCATCTCCCTTTTCTTCGTCTTCAGTATGGATACTGACATGGTCAAAATCTTGAATAATCGGCTGTCGGTGACGAGAGGTATTGTTCGGGGCTGATGGCCCGGGTCTGTCATGGTTTCGGTTTCGGTTTCTGGAGTGTCGGGCTGAATTTTGGGGTTGTTGATTGGTGTTTATTGGTGGTGGTAGGTCATTATTCGGTGGGTTTGGTTCGGGTTGGAAATCATTAATTTCGGGTGGTGGGTCTTGGTTTTGGTTTTGGTCCTGGTTCTGACATTCTATATCTGGCTGTCTGATCTGAGCTCGGTTCTGCCGAGCTAAACGTTCAATCTCTGGCTCGTAAATCAGTGGGGACCGTCTCCCTGAATGGCGGGTGTGCATAAACTTTTTACCTGCACAAATAACACACCCCGCGTAAAATGGGAAAATAAAACTAAACTAAAATTAAAAACAAAAGCTAGTTTAAACTAAATTAAATTAAGAAATCAATTAACACAAAAACACTAAGCGCACTAATTCCCCGACAACGGCGCCATTTTGGTGCTAGACTGTCGCTATCTAGTCAAAAACAATTAAATCTAGTGTCCTAATCACCTTAAGCTAGTCAGGGTAAGTAGGGTGTCGAACCACGAGGAGTATGTGGTCAGTGTAAAGTGTAAACGATTCCTATCATTATGAAGTAATTCAATTAAAGTGCTGATCACACTAGCAAACAATTTGGTTTTATAATAACTAAACAAATAATCAAAGATTCAATCAGTAAACAAAGCAAATCACACCCGAGAATCCAAGTACGTAACTGATGTGCTAAAAGTAGTTATTAATTTATTAACTAAATAAACGCTAATCTAGACACTAAGTAATAATTCTAGACTCTTAACTTAACTAAAACTACTAACCGGCAAGTGAACCGGCCGACTCTAGTACAGCTAAGTAAGTCCGGATATCGAACCCACGAGACTCTTTAAATTACGTTGACTAGCTAAATTAGACTCAACTACAAACACGACTATTTATTTCTTATTATTTATTAAAAGAGGGGTTTACTAAAAACTAAAACTAAACTAATTAATAAAACTAAAGACGACTTGACTTAGATCTTAGACTTAATGCAGATGATGATGGAAAACCACCTAGGCTAGAATCCCCAATGTTTTAGTTATCACTTAATCAGAAAATGCTTATTATGGAACTGGGATCATAAAATATTCACTTAAAAGAAAACCCAAACAGGACCCTTGACCTTTCTCAAGAAGACACATATGGATTTCTATTAAATTATTAAAAATACCAGTTTTATTATTAAACTTTCTTACGGTTATCTAATTAATTATGAACGAGTACCTTTAAAATGAAATCCTGCCTTACAGCGCGGAAATCAAAGGCAATTTAATAAATTTATTCGACATTAATAGACAAAGCTAAAAAGTCAAACCTAGACAAACTCCTTACAAATAACTAAATCTAGCAATCTTAATCAACCAAGACCTATCAAATAACCTATCACCTTAGAGCTTTTTAGGTTAGCCGCACACTTTTATTTATTTTATTAATAATATTGTTTATATGATCTTATTATAAATCAATCACAAACTAGTCAAAAACACACAGTAAATGACCTAACAGAATCCTATGACAGACGATCACTAAAGACTCTGTGAAACAATAAAATTCACCAAATAAAACCAAGCACACATATGCATCAAATAAATAATATTAGACTTTTTACTAATTCATAAACCCATAATGAAAAGCAAATCCCAAATAAAATAAAACGTCAATCAAAGGTTCATCATAAGCCTAGGCAGTCTAAGGGTTTAGTCAACAACCATACTCAAGGCCAAAAGATAATAAATAGGTTCAAACAATAAATTCATAACAAAAATAATAAATTCAAACCAAATAATAAGGGTGTTTGGATGAGTTGGTGTTGAACCCTAATGCTCTCCGCTTAAATCAAAGTGCTAGCTCTCTCTTTTTCCTCCTTGCCTTCTCGTTTATCTGGTCCTTTCTTCTAGCGGCTGTGGTCCTCCCTCCTTTTCCTATCGTCAAACACCCCTATATATATACTTCTTGTGAGCCGACCTATTGTTATATCTTGGGCCTTTATAGTGGGCTGATTATATTGATGATGCGAATCTCTTCACAAATTTGAGCACCACATATTGATTTCATCTTATTCTTTTTGAAGTCACTCTCAACGTTTGCAACATATGTTAATAATTTAAAGTGCAAGATATAATAATTAATTACTTACAATTTTCACAAAACTTAATTACGTGCTATATTACCATTATATATTTCATTTAAGCTCATTGACAATTTCAAACCTCTAAAATCCAAATATGAGCAATATAAGAATAATATTCAATAAAAACATGACTCAAAAGTGTTTAATAGTGTAGGAAATATTTAATAAATAATATGTATATTTTAGACCACATCAGTAACCTAACAGCAAACTCATGCAACTTAACAGATAAACTATCTTGTGTCAACTACAGACTGACTAACCGGTTAAACCTTAGGCATCCACCCTCGCTAACACACGACACTGGTATCAAACAATCCCTGCCAGTGTGACACAACTAAGGGCAAACGTATGCTTTCTTGTAATTAACAGGTCAAAACAATCCTACAAGCAATTATCATAGCAACTGGCACTCTAATCGTTCTGATCGAAATAAACCTAAATTAACGTTGTGCACAATCATACTAGATATCAATACTCATAGATTAACATCAAAGATAGTTACAATCAATTCGTTTTTAATACATGAGAAAAACTGAAAGATACAATACTCTACATCCCTGGTAAGACTCGAAGGAATTAGCCGCGCATCGGCATCTCTCGGGCTTCGGTTATGATCTGGTAGGACATGTATGATGCTTGGAGATGATTGGAACTGATGGTGGCTCTCCTTGATGCTCTGAAAATCGCCTAGAAGGTGAATGATCTCGTCTAGGGTCGTCCAAATGTTTTATAAAACAAAACCCTAACTTTCACGATTCTAGGGACCATCGCATAGCGCGATGGTCTCCTCCCCTGGTCCATCGCGCTATGCGATGGACCAAAGTCAACACTGCCAAATTACAGAGCATCGCGTAGCGCGATGCCCCACCTTCAACACCCATCGCGCTACGCAATGGGTCTCTTTTCTTAGCAAGTCCAAATGACTGCCTCGGTAAGCGTGCCGGACATCCCGGGTCTTCATTCCATGCTCGTACAGGTCCAAATTAAGTGCATTAAGTACCTATGACCTGAAACACAATAAACACGTATGAAGTACCAAAGTTCCTAAACTAAACTAGTAAAACAACTAAGTTAACAAACTAAAATATGTACAAATAAGCCGAATAACAATCTTATTGTGATCTCCACCTACAAAAGCCGAAAATAACATCCATAACAACAAAATCCGAGATTAAGGTGGCTTGGTGTGATATCCTGCTAGCACCAAGTTGATTTATCCAAGAATAGTTGTTAGATCCACTTCTTAAGGACTTACAATTGGTATCAGAGCTTGGGCTCAACTAGTTGAGGTTCTTGGATCAAAACTTTGGGTTTTGATCTTGTTAAGTGTGTGAAGAAGTGTTTGTGTGTGCTCACGGTTTGTTTTAAAAGAAAAGATCTTCAAAAATACCTCAAAACTACATGGGTCTAAGACAGAAAATGTGTTAAAAGTGTGTTCTTGGTAAAAACATAAAGGTTCAAGGTGTTCTTGTTATGATACTTGATTTCGGGTGGAAAAGATGTTTAAATTGACTCTCATCGCATCATCCTAAAGTGGGGGTAGTTGTACTAACCTTTGACAAACTGACAAGTAGGTGAAACTGTGAAAGTACAAACAGTTTCCAAGAAAGATATTGTTTCTAGAAGTCAAAAGAAATCGTATGAAAAATAACTCGCATGACCTTTGACTCGCATCGCACAAGAAAATTTGAATCGCATCGCATAGGAAAATCAAATCGCATCGCATAGAAAACAATTCGCATCGCATTGAAATTCAAATCGCATCACATTTGAATTTCACTCGCATCGCATGTCAAACTAATCGCATCGTATTCCATGTGATTTGTTTCCTGAATCATTCGCATCGCATCTCATGCGACTTGTTTCTTGAAACCATTAGCATCGCATCATATGCGATTTGTTTGAACTTTGTTTTCTATTCGCATTTCATGCGATTCCTTTGTTCTGTTCTTGCAAAATTTAAATATTTGAAGACTTTTGAACCTGTTTACATCATGTCTACCGACTTCGAGTTGTTTAAGAGTTATCTGCTACTTGAGAATCAGGCAGGAACAACAACCAAGCTTCCAAAATTCATGTCCTTAGAAATTAATTTTACCGATTTCAAATGGAGGTTCAAGAATTTCATTCGGTTGACTGATTCCCCTTTGATGAGATGTTTTGAAATTGGCCCACATGTTCCCATGACGCAAACCATTACTGGACCCGAGCCAAAACCCGTTGATACTTATGATGAAGATGATAGGAGGATGTTGGAAGAAGATAAGAGAGCATTCCTTACTCTCACGGTATGCCTATCCAATGAAATCACTGAAACTCTCAGAGAGCACACCACTGCCAAAGGGTTATGGGAAGGGCTGGTTGAAAAGATTGAAGGAAATGCAGAGATTCAGGACTGTAAAAGAGCAAAATTGAAGGAGGAGTTTAATATGTTCAATCATCTTTAGGGTGAAATGTGAGTGACTTGATTAAAAGATTTGAAAAGTTGTTGGCACGAATGAGAGCTGCTGAGGTGATCATCCTAAACCCTAAGATAAACCATAAGTTGATGAATTCTCTACCATATTCATGGAATAAAAATACCGTCAAGATCAAGAGAACAAAAATCTTAATTCTATCTCAACCACATATTTGATTTCTAAAATAAGTCCTTTGATTTGGATGATCAAATGAGAGTATGCAACCACCTGAGCTCTCTGAACCAAGCATGAATCAACACTGGTTCTGCAATGACCACTGCCTTCCTCAGTCAATCTCACCAAAACATATATCCTGTGACCACACCCAAGTTTGCCTCCACAGTCTCCCCTTTGAACACTGCATTCATTTCTGCTGGTTATCCATCTGCTTCATCAGATTCAAGTTCAGCTCAAGAAATGGTAAACAAGGCAGTTGAGCAAGCCTTAAAGGCATATGGGATCAATTCATCTTCTAATAATCAGTCAAGTTCAAGCTACTCTAGCATCCTTCCACTCCTTAATGACTAAAATATCGCGTTAGTTCATGCTTTCTTGTCTAGTATGAGGAGTTGTTGCAAGGAAAAATTCTGCCCCCGTCATTTGAGCAAGGTGATCTAAATGACATCAACAAAAAGGATCTCAAGAAAATGGATATCAAGTATCAGATGACCATGGTTGTCCGCAGAGCTATAAATTTCATGAAGAAATATGGGAAAGACAGCTTCAGAGATTCGGATGGCAAAAGAATTGATTTTGATAAGGAGAGGCTTCGATGCTACAACTGCAATGAAATGGGCCACTTTGCCAGGGAATGTAACAATGCGCCAAAGCCAGCAGATGACATCCGAGCTAGCAAGATTTCTAACGGGGAGAATAGTAAGTCAGCTGGGAAGAGACATGTGGGACAAAAACCAAATCAATTGGTCCCAAGAATTGGAGGAAATCCCCACAAGGGCACTTCAAGCTCAAACTCAAGATCCCTTGTCTCTCAAGCAGAAGTCTCAACTGAAGTAGACTGGGATGACCAATTTCAAGAACTCAAGAACCCATTGAACATGACGGGAATGCCGGTGGTGATGGCGGTGATAGTGGTGCCGGTGCAGCGGGCGGTGGTGGAGCAGACACACAATCCGCTCCATATGACGATGAGCCACACGATGCCCCCGCTGAGACCGAGGCTTCGAAGAAAGTACGAGATCAGGATGCCGGGCTGGATGATTTATTTAACGAGTTGTTCAATACAGGGCAGTTTGCAGGTATTCTTGATTCTCTTGAGAAGAACGGAGCGGCAGAGGAGGATGACGACATCAACTATTCGCCAAATCTAGAAACGCCTCCAACACAAGATCAACCTCCTCCTTCTACACCCGAAGCTGAACCTGTGGTTGCCCAAGCTGCAGATTCGTCATAGAAAGCCAGCAAAAGAAGAAGGAAGACTTATTACGTGACGATTCGTGCAAGCTCATGATGTGGTCTAAAATATATATATTATTATATAAATATTTCCTACACTTTTAAATACTTTTGGGCCATATTCTTAATAAATATTATTCTTAGTTGGTTCATATGTGGGTTTTTAAAGTTCTTAGAGATAATGAACTAAAATAGAGTATTTTTGTTAAGCTCGAGACCGACGAGTGAAGATTCAAACAAGTTTTATTTATTTTGATAACTAGTCTTTAACAAAACTAATCATATATTGATTATTAATTTAAAACTATTTATTTACATAAAGAAAAACAAAAGAAAGAAAACCAAAAATAACAAATATAAAAGTATGTAACGTAAAAAAACCACTATCTCATGATTCATTTAGTTTGTTGTGGTGTTAATATATATTATTGTTAAATCAACAAGTGGCTCAATTTTAATTTAATTTGGTTACAGATGAGTAAGAGTAAAGGCCGGCCCAAGTGGAAGAAATTTTGTTTAGCTTTGCAACAAGTCAACAGACCCAAAACATTCTTGAACCGACAACAACAATTATTAAAAGGGCTTGACAATATTCAAGAGGAGGGTGAAAAAGATAGATCGACAGGAGGAATATATTGCAAGAGAAAGAAGGAGAGAACAAGGGAGAGAGCCCTTGGTTCGAGCAAAAAGCGTTTGGGTTCAACACCTACTCATCTAAGCATCATTAATAGTCGGTTTGAATTTATTATTTTCATAATGGATTTATTATTTGAACCTTATTTATTTTCTTTGTTTTTGAGTATGGTTGTTGGCTAAACCCTTAGACCACCTAGGTTTATAATGAATTTTTGTTGATATTGGATTTTAGTTTGGATTTTGTTTTTGTTATGGTTTATGATTAAGTAAAAGGTTTATTGTTATTCTTTCGATGCATATGTGTGCTTAGGATTGTTTGACGAGTTTTATTGTTTCACAGTTTCTTTGGTGATTGTCTGTCATATGATAGGATTCTGTTTGGTCATCTACTGTGTGTTTTTGACTAGTTTATGGTTGATTTGCAACAAAGCCATAGGAACAATATTAATAAATCAAATAGACCTAAGTGTGCTGCTAATCTAAATAGCTGAGAGGTGATATATTATATGATAAGTCTTGGTTGTTTAAGATTGCTAGATTTAGTTCTTCGTAAGGAGTCCGTCTAGGTTTGATTTTTCAGCCTTGTTTATCTAGTCGAGTGAATACTTTAAACTACATTTGATTTCCACGCTGTAAGGTAGGATTTCTTATAGAGGTACTTGCCATAAAATTAATTAGGTGACCATAAGCGAGTCTACTTAAACTAGTGTTTTTAAGAACTTAATAGAAATCCATAGGTGTCTTCTTGAGAAGGGTCAGGGGTCATGTTCGGGTTTTCTTTAAGTGACGATTTTATGATCCCAGTTCCATAACATGCAATTTTCAACTAATTGACAATTTATACATTAGGGATTCTAGCCTAGGTGGTTGTTTGTTATCATTTGAATTAAGTCCTAAGTTAAGTCATCTTTAGTTTTATTAATTAGTTTTAATATTAGGTTAATCTTAGTTTTAAGTAAAACCCCCCAATAATAATAATAAATAGTCGTGTCTGTAGTTGAGTCTAATTTAGCAAGTTAACATAATTAAAAGAGTCTCGTGGGTTCGATATCCGGACTAACTTAGCTGTACTAGAGTCAACCGGTGCACTTACCGGTTAGTAGTTTTAATTAAGTTAAGAGTCTAGAATTACTACTTAGTGTCTAGATTAGCGTTTATTTAGTTAATAAATTAATAACTACTTTTAACACATCAGCTCACGCTCACTCAACTACAAGTATCACGATGATTCCCTGATTGTCTATACAAAATATCACAGGTATAGTACTTGTTGGGCATTACGGAGGGCAAACGGAGACCTCATCTACCTACACTCAATAGAGATGCACTCTCTGCCTGAGCTGGACATGAACTACTTCAAAAAGGCTGTAGGAGATGGGGTTGGTGAAAAGAAGCATGACAGCTGGTTTAAGCATCATATTGGCAGGGAGTCAAAGTTGGATTACGCCAACTTTGAGTTGAATAAAGGCCGGAAGTACAAGAATCCAAATGAAAGAGACCCGATCACTGGTAAAAGGCGAATAATGTGGAGGTATGTAGCTCCTGAGGAAAGTCATATAATTTATCATGGAGAAGCGTTTCTGCCAAATCTTCTCCATGATTTCATCTGCTGGGAGCTAGACAACGAAACAGGTAAGGACGTCATTTACTGCAAAACAATGGAGCCATTACGAGTATATGACGAGCACAAGTAAAGTATATGATGAGCACAAGTTAATGGGGCTTAGCAAAGAAGACGTTCTGAAGCTCTGCAACTTGCCCCTGCCTACATTGGAAGATATCGGGAAACAAAACACCGACAAGATAGTTGAAGCTTTCAACAAGTTTGTTCGAAAACTTATTGAGATTCCACTTTCTGAAGACGGTACTTTGGAGTATGATACGGACTGAAAACGAAGACAAACAACAATACTAAATACTAGAGGTTGGACCTAGTTTTGTTTATCTAAAAGTCTTTTGTATTGTTAGTTAGTTTGGCTTGTCTTTGTAATAATGTAATTGGGCCTAAGGCCATTGTACATAAAAGCCTATTAGGCCATGATATAATACACCCTTGTCTCATGCATGCTTCCCTATAAATAGGAAGCATGTACATGAGACATGCAAGTTTTTGTCAAAACAAGTCTCATAATCTTATCTTGTGCTCTCCACCTACAAAAGCCGAAAATAACATCCACAACAACAAGATCCGAGATCAAGGTGTCTTGGTGTAATATTCCGCTAGCACCAAATTGATTGATCCAAGAATAATTGTTAGATCTGCCTCTTTAGGACCTATAGTAATCGACCTGTTCAAACGGGGGTATTTTAAAATGACTAGATTTGACCTGTTATTAAGTTGGTTTTCATTATGGTCGGCCTATAACCAACCTAGTTAAATGAGGTGGTAAAGTGGTTAAAATACATGTGAAATAGGAGGTAATGGTTAAAAATCCTATAAAGTTTAAAAGGTTTAGTCGTTCAAAAAAAGAAAAAAAGTGAAATGAAGGTGTTTCAAACAAATTGGAGACATGTTAAAACAAATCAACACTAACATAACATTTTAAGTTATTAATATGAATCTAACTTTTTTTTACTAGTTATATATGATGTTGCATACATACTGAATAAAAATAAAAGAAACTGTTTAGTACATGAAGAAAAACAAAAGAAGAAAGAAAGCATTAATTAACAACATTCCATATTTTTATCTTTTAACTAGTTTGGAAATATATTTCATGGTTAAGTATAAAATGAAAACCCACTTGAGTTGTGAAAATTCTAGAAACTCATTCTCAATCACATGTTTTTAATTAATATTTAAATCTTGTGGTCCACAATTAAAGGGAATAAAAAATGTAAATATAAATATAACTTTTTCTCTTTCCTAAAAACATATATAAAATTTAGTAAAAAAAAGTTAAAAAATAGCAAAACATTTTTTTTTGATGTTTCGATATTTTGTATTAAATGTTACAACATATATTACATGTAACAAAAAAAAACGACGTTACATAGGGTTTTCGCGGGTTTTCACAACTCAAATGGGTTTTCATTTTAATCTTACCCTATATTTCATTATCGGAAAACACATACAAATCAATGTATTAAGTTTATAGATCTTTTTAATTATACGATAACTTTTAAAAGCATATTATATTTTATAATAAAAAAGTAAAACATAATAAATAAGAATCTATATCTATACCCTCTAATAAAAACTTACAATGTTTTGCCACTTGTCATTTCTATATTAATTCTCACAATTTAAAACCAACTAAATCTTTAAAATCCTTCATTGCCATTTATTTGTTAATTAATAACTATTAAATACTAATTTGAAGGATGCAAGTAACTAAATAAAGTAACATCTAGATTGTTTTAAACACTATTGTACAATGATTGTCTCTTAACATGCATGATAATTTATTGTTTTTTGTATTTTGCTTAATAATTAAGTATTATTTTTTCATCAATAACCCGTGTAGTACACGGGTCTCAAGCTAGTATAACAATACGTAAGCAAACCACAAAAGTATAATATCTAATTAAGTACAAACCTATTACATCAATCTAGTAGCTAAAGTAACGTACATTGATTTAGCCACACTACCGAATTTGAAATTTTTAGTTCGGGTTGAGCTCATGTAAATCTGCCAGAGAGTGGTGAACCGTCTTTGAGAGTCTTGACGCTGTTTGTGGAAATGTAGTTGGATCTTTAATTCCCTTTCCTGGATTAACCCATCCACGATTAGTGTTTGGCGATCTGAGTTCTCTGACAATCTTCTCCTTGTGAAGTATTGATGCAAACCTATAGTAATTAAATACATAGATATATTTTATGTTAAGATAATCATGTTTATAGAGCAATTAAGTTGAAGAAATTGTAAATATACTTTTTTAAAGCCATCTCATTAGTAGTGTGATGATAAGGTTCGCATATGCCCGTGCCTAAATTTACCCTGGTCACTGGCTTTTTTAACAACCTCTTGCCTACTTTTGCTAGATTCTGTAAGTTTTCTTCTGTAGCCAAATCCATGGAAGCTAAGTCTCCACTTAAAGTGTCATCCTGCGAATTAAATTACAAAGTAACAATATTTTATATTGATTAGTTTCATTTCAAGGTAACCCAAAAGCTAGCGGCCACTTATGTGGACCAATAAAGAATGTAAAAAGGGAAGTAAAAGGATAAACTTAAAAGAGGACGCAACTTCTTTTCTTTTACTATTTCCTGACAATGTATGTGAAGGGATTTTAACCGTCCCCAATTAATTGATGTTTCAATTTTGAAGTTTTTTTATGTATCTTCTGTATTTTGATTTTTATTGTAAAGCATGTGAATCATAGGCATATAATTCGATCATTTGCAGGTTATTTGGTGTCTAATTACATTTATACATGTGAATTTCAAATTTGACATTATAATATTCAAATTTAGAACCTACTTGTTTATTGTGCTTCCATAGAATCAATTAAATAATTAATATAATTTTCTTTTATTGATATGAGGAAACCAAATGTTGTGTTTCTTAATTATGCATAGTTCTAAAAGGATGCCCCTTGGTAAGTTTATGTTGATCTCTTTGACTCTTTTTTTCTTCTTGTGCAGTAGCTTAATTTGAAAAGGTTTCAAATACTACTAAAAAGAACTTTACAAATACCTGAATTCGTAGATAATTTTCTTGTGAATGAAGGGCTTGGAAGACGGTAGAGATATGATAGTCAACCATGTCATCACTAGCTTGAGTAAAAACATCCACCAATGGAGTCGAACCACCACCAGCCAACCACCCTAAAACGCCCCAACTAGATGACTTTGTAGCATCATACCTCTCTTGAAATTCCGGAGACCCAGTCCCCAATGACAAAACCAGAAACCGGCCATAGTCCATTTGCTTTATTGGGAAAAAGTTGGGGCTACCCGTGGTTATTTCCTTAGTTATTTCGCTTATTGCAACCAAAGTCTACAAAAATATATAACGTACCACATGGTAGAATTAGCATATAATCTTAATGTCACACGTTTTGTGCTAATTATATCAGATTTTCTAATGTCATGTGATACATTAAGAAGTTACATGCAAAAAGTAAAACTTCCATATGATGCATGTGCTCGTGTGATCAACGCTATTTTGTAGTCGTAAATTGTATCACAACATTAGGATATAGGGGCTACTGGATTGTTGGCGGCCACCCCACCGTCAATGAGATTAAATTCTTTAAGTAAATTTCCTTCAGAATCTTGGGTCTGAAAAGAATGGGAAGGAAGATAAGTTGGGGCAGCCGACGTTCCAATGCATATATCAGATAACTTGGCATCAAGGCTTGGGTTCTTCTTTAACTGATCAAAGAAATACAAATATATATTAAAACTAATAGCAATCAAAAAATTTACGAAGATATATAAATGAAATATAACTTTCTATCATGAATTAGAATAAAATTTGTGTCATTTGAGTAACTAAGACAATTTATGAGTTTAGGTGTAATAAAGTACTTGAAGCCCGATATGCATAATTGGGTTTGTGGTTAAAATATGAGCTATAGTTGTAATTATATCAAAAAAGCATTGTTTAGGGATGTTTCTCTAGATAATGTAATAACTAGTTTCAACAACTGAAAACACGTAGAGAGCCAATGCAAGGATATTGTATTTATATTATGCATTTTCTAATAACAATTGCGTAATTTGATTATGTACGTATTTATAACTTGAGTGATCCGACCCAACGCGGTCCAAAAAGTCAAAAACCTAGTGGCAGACAATCGAGTACCAAAATTTCTGACATCCACTGGATAAAGTTTCTAGGCCCGTAACAAGGTAGATACCTGGTAACTTGAGAAGATCGTTGGTTGCAGACATTTGATATCAAATGTTGGAATCACTATATTTGTTAATGTTTCGTGGAGTCGTTTTTCTTGCAGTTTTTCTTGAATAATCCTATGTAGGTGTTCACCATCGTATCGTGGTCCGGATAAGGCTCTGATAACTTTTGTAGCCGGAGCCAATGGATTGCTACATAATTTGCAAACTTTAATAATTAAGACGTCAGAAGTTACAATTAGTCTATGACACAACTTATGCATACCCATCGTGTGGGAAAATTTTAGGACAATGTTCAAGATAAAAACTTTTAACATCCTTAGCCGCAAAAATCGGACGGCCCTCTTCATTCGGAGTGGTTAACATAGCCGTCACAAGACCACCGGTGCTAGTCCCCGTGATTACATCAAAGTATTTTGCAAGTCTTGCATTATTTCCATCTAATATCTGTCAGGTTAGTTTCAAAAAGTCTTTAAACTGATACTTTTACAATAAAATAAGAAAAAAAAAGATGAGTTTAATGTAACCATAATCTTAAGTTGTACCTGTAATTCGTGTTCTAGAAACTCAAGGATCACGCTTGGAATGATTCCTCGTACTCCACCACCGTCGATGCTGAGAATCGTGATTAGATTTCCATATGTTGGTGGCTGCAAAGGTGATCGTGGTTCTTCCTTAAAAGACATGGTGAATCTTTGTGTGAATTTTGAGATGGTTTATATATGTGATGTTGGTATATATAGGCAGTGGAGATTTGAAATATATTTGTGGAAGTTACATGGCTGCAAGGCATTTCAACCTTATGGGTCAAATGCTCTCTTTAAGTTTAACAAAGAAAGGAAGTTACTTGGAAAGTATTGCCTACTAAAATATTTGTCACAGTAAAGATGGCATCCAATGATTGTAAGTTTATTGTCACACACATTAAATTAAGTTATTAAACACAATACTTTATTGTGAAAAGTGAAAGTAGCCAACTTGATCACCAACTTTTATTATTTATTATTTGTAATATACATGTGTATAATCTATTACCGCATTAGTGTGTATAGTTATATATAATTATTAATTTTGTTTTTAAATAATAGGAACTGGTCTTCTAAAAAACTATCTGGTGTTCAAAAACATAAAAAAAAGAAAATTAGACGATGCAATAAAAAAGTCTCAATTTACAGTCAAGAATGCTAAGGAAGCTTCAAGAATTATCGGTTAGCTGTTATATTTATTATTATAACGTTAATGTCGTTTAAAAAATATTAGCATATATATTTTGTTACTCGTTAAAGCCAACAGGCCTTTTTATTTCGACTCAGCCATAGCATATAAATTCTCGGAGACGCCATGTAGATAAGATATTAAAATTTTGATAAGTTAGCTTTCATATTAGCGAAGTAGCATGCATGACATTCACTCAAGAGAAAAATAATGCTTGTGCGCTTTCCGCGTATTTATTAGATCATGTATAGTGGTAAAGCCTTATTCTTGAATACTCTATGACAGTTGGTGTTCCAGTATTTAACAATGGGGCTTTTTGCAAAAAAATAGTGTAGTGTTAAAAAAAAACCCCTTCAATCATTAAACCATGCATAGTTGGAGAGTTGTGAGTGACATTTTGGCCCACAACTCTCTCCTACACCCCCTTAAAGTTGTGGGTGGCATTTTGGCTTTTAAAGTTTTGTATACGACGTTGCAGCATTAATGTTTGTGAGAGAGATAGGGGAATAATTAATGATTGCAGGAGAGTTATGGGATTTTTAGAGTTTTTTTTTACCAAAACAGGAAGAGAGGAAAAACTATTTACCAAAATAGATGATTTTTAAACTATTTACTAAGAGAAAATTACTGTTTGCGTATTTGTGGTTTTAGGGCGGAGACACAATGAGTCCTCGAAAATTTTTTTTAACTGGTTGAGTCCCCGTGGTTTCAGAAACAAACAATTTGAGTCCCTGTGGTTTCAGTAAAATGAAAGTTTACCCTGAAAGTTAAGTAACGAAAGGACTCAAATGGTTCATTTTTGAACCACATGGACTCAACCAGTTTAAAAAAATTTTCGGGGACTCATTGTGCCTCCGTCTTAAAACCACAGTGACGCAAATAGTAATTTTCTCATTTACTAAAATTGTTGATTTTTTGAAACTTGTATCTCTCTTCTAATCTTAATGGGTTATGGATAGGAAAAGATTTAAATTGTTCTTAAAAAATAATAACTGATAAAAGGTCTAAACTAAAATAAATTAAACACATATTGTTTCATCATGAAGTTTTATCTGAAAAAGAGAAAACAAAAAGAAATCGTTGATTTTTTTTTCGTTATAAAAGTATCCGTGAAAGAAAATATTTTCAAACACAAATGTTGCTGTGTTTATAAATATCATTTTAGTTTCTTTCTAAACATTTTTGTTATTCATTTAATATTTAACTATGATAATAGATTTTTTTTTTTTTTTACTTTTCCCTTTTAATTATGTATTCCCAAAATAATTTTTTAGAACAACATTTCCAAAATAACTAGCAAAATACAGACGACAAGAATTAGGTTGGTATTGATTTGGATTGTTATGCTATCGGCACTTACTATTACAATTGAAAGAGAAAACCAAAAAATAAGTCTTGATATGATTGAAAGATATCTACACAGGTTTTATTTCGATCGGGAAAACCACATAAATGAATACCCGAAACTGTTGTTGTTCGATTTGGTTCATACGGTACGGGACATCTGAATAGTTTACGATAAAAAATATTGTTCAAAATCAACACATTTTAAAATTAATAATAACCCCCCCCCCCCTCCCCCCTTATTCAAAAAAGTTCAAAATATTTTATATTGATGTTATAATTTCTTTCACGCAAAAATACAAATAAAGTAATTATACTCTCTATATAACTAATTCTATAAAATTTTGAATGAAATCAACATGAACAAAACTAATTGAGTCAACAATTCAGTTTACGGAATATGATTATTAAAAAGGATTTACGACAAAAAATGACTTAATTTTGATAAAAATACAAAATGTTTTTATTTTATTAGAAAACTTTTTCTTATTTCTTTTAAATATAAAATTTTTTTATATAATAACCCATTAAGATTAGGAGAGAGAAGTACAATTTTTCAAAAAATCACCTATTTTGGTAAATATTTTTAAAATCACTCATTTTAGTAAATATTTTTTCCTGTCACCCTATTTTGGTAAAAAAAAAAACTTGGCCTTTTATCACTACATCATTTTTTGTAAAACTTTGGAATGCTGGACCGCAATGTTTCACACAACACCCCTATGTAGAGAGTTTTGACAACATATGGTCTTACTCCCACAATCAAATATTCTCAGCGTTCGGTACAAAATTTCCAAACCAATAAGCCCACCTAAAATGTTTCGTGAGGCAGTTTTCTCTTTTGTTTTGGAGCGTTTTCCCACATCACAACGTCTCACTACATTTGGTATTAAGTATAAGCAACCATGCTAGCGTTTTGTGTCGCGTACGAATGTATTTTATACAAGTTCAAGTTAAACTTAAGAGACTTTTTTTCTGTACAGACTTAGAATTTATGGGCTTTATTTTATTCTAGTGTAGAAAGGTTATGTGATCGGTATAAAAACTTTTGATTTATCTATATCTTTGTTGCATGTGCTACTAAAATATATTTCATTAACATACTAAATATTTCAATCGATGACCAACAACATGGAGTACAATTCAACGCTCATGCAAACAATCATATTTTATGTTTATTTTTCACACGCTTGTGATTGCATGAGTACCTTTCTTATTAATTTTTTTTTTTTGGAACAGCGAATTTCATTAAAAAACCAGCAAGAAGTTAGAAAACAAAACAAACAAACAAAAAATTACAAGCGAAAGTTACAACAATCTTTACACAAGAAGTTTTTGAAACGTGAATGATTTTTAATCTAAAGAAAGCTTAACGATTTGATATCCTCAATGGTTTTTGAAAGACAAGCCGGCTTGTTAGAGAAAATGACCTCATTTCTAGTCTTCCAAATGCACCAATACGCCGTAAGAATAATGCCATTCAAGATCTTGTTTTTGTGAAACCCCAAATTAGTATCATGAACTTGAGGAAGGTCACGCACCGTAAAAGCAAAAATGGAGGAAATATGATACCAATTGCTAACAAATTGCCAAATTAACGTGGTAAAGTAACAAGACGTGAGGAGATCACTAGATTCTTCATAGTCTATGCATAATCTACATTTCACCGCACCCACCTCAATGTTTCTTTTGGATAAAGCAACTAGGGTCGAGAGCCTATCCATTTCCGCTTTCCAAGCATGAATGTTTACCTTTTTTGGAACCCAGCTATTCCACTTCAAAATAAACGAAGTAGACGAATTGGATATTTTGAACAAAATCTTCTTCATAGAATCCCCCGAAAAAAACTCCGAAGGGATTGTTAGGCCAAACCCAACTATCCGGAGTATTAGAAAAGGAAGCTTGTTGCACCAAATTTAAGCATTCCGAAAATTTTCTAGCTTCATTTTCGGATAAGTTCAATCGTTTCCAATGCCACTTCCAAACCGTGGCGTTACCAATTTTCTCATAACGCAAAATAATTAAACATCCTTTATCTCTTTCGTTTAGAAACAAATTAGGGAAAAGAACTCTAAGAGGTTCTTGAGCTATCCAAGGTCGACCCAAAATCTCATTTTATCACCCACTCCCATCTCCCCTTTGATAAGGTTGCCCAAATTTAGATTGGAAAATGCAAGATGATTTTCCATTTTTGCTATAGTATTCCACGCACCCAAAAGACGTTTTGAATGAGGAAGGATAGGCCAAGACCTATTAGAAGAATGTAACGCCGAAATCACCTTCTTCCAAAGGGCGTCCGGTTCATTCTTGAACCGCCACCACCACTTGGTAAGAAGCGCGATGTTAGCGTCTCTAAGAGGGGTGAGACCCAAACCACCCGCCTCTTTTGGAGAAGTTACCCTATTCCAATTCACCCAACAAATTTTCCTTTTATCTTCGTTACCACCCAAAAAAAGTTTCCCCTTTTAGCTTCAAGTTGATCGATAATGTTATAAGGTGCTTTGAAAAGGGAGAAAAAGTAAGTTGGTAAAGTTTCCATTACCGCCTTGAGTAACGTTAGCCTACCCCCGACCGATAACACGGGAGCCTTCCAAAGAGAAAGCCTTTTATCAAAGGCTTCTAAAACCGAATTCCAATTAGAAATGCGATTCATGTTTGCACCAATCGTAAGGCCCAAATACGAACAAGGCAACACGTCTGGTTTACATCCCATCAAATTGACCAAATTCGAGACTTCCTCTAGAGTAACTTTAACACCCATTAGTTTCGATTTGCAAAAATTAATGTGCAGCCCCGAAACTAAATAAAAACACCTCAATAAACGAGTAATATTGAGAACGTTTTCTTTTGACCATTCTCCCACTAAAATGACATCATCAACGTATAGAAGATGCGAAATAGTAGGGCCATTATTAGGTAACGATATGCCACGAAAAATACCCCTCTCGGTGGCCTTCTTGAACATGCAAGAGAAAGCTTCCATTCCAATAATGAAAAGAAAAGGCGAAATAGGATCGCCTTGCCTCACCCCTCTTTGAAATTGAAATTCAAAGGAGGGAGATCTGTTAACGAGCACCGAAGACCTAGCCGAAGACAAAATTCCTCGTATCCAACCTCTCCATTTGGAAGGAAAATTCATTTGCTCCAAAACGGAGTCGATAAATTCCTAGCTGATATGATCAAATGCCTTTTCAAAGTCGATTTTAAAAAGCATTAATTTGAAATTTTTTTTCTTAGCCCAAGAAATAATCTAATTAACAATCAGAGGACCATCAATAATATTTCGACCTTTTAAGAATCCCGACTGAGAGTCCGAAATAATTGAACCCATCACCTTTTTAAGCCTATTGGTAAGAACCAAGGAAATCACTTTACTAATCGAACCGATTAGATTTATCTGGCGGAAGTCTTTAAAACTGGAAGGATCATTAACTTAGGGAAACAAAGAGATAAAAGATGAACTGCATCCTCGAGATATAGATTCCGAATCGTAAAAATGGTGCAAAACCCGATTGAAATCCGGGCCTAAGCACTCCCAATATCGTTTTATGAAACGAAAGTTAAAACCGTCTGGACCCGGAGCCCGATTATCGCCACATTCCCAAACTGCGTTTTTAATTTCTATATCCGAGAATGGTTCAATAATGGAGGCCGCCTCGTGCTCGGAAAGCCGATTAATACCAGCACGCACTAATTTAGGTCTAGAGCCCATTGGCTCCTTGAAACGTTTCCCGTTTGATCAATTTCGGATTTCTTATTAATTAACTCCGCCTAACTCCACATATAATTGTAAAGAAAATTGACACTTATATATACACACTTGTTAATAAACGATATATATTTTATATTGAGATATTACTGCTTTATATTACATAACTAATCACTTAATTAGAACTTAAAAGAATCAATGAACTCCATAAACATATTTTTAAATAGTTTCTTTTTTCAGGTTATATGTAATGAAATATATATACCTCTTCACACATATATTATCATTCTATGCAATAAACTTTCTGAGTTATCTTTGATGTAATTGTTTTCAAAACTTATAGACTAAGAAACTGGTGATAGTCGTCAGCAAAAAGATCCGATAAAGGACGAAATTCGGGCATACTCATGTCAAGTGTGGTGATAGCGCGGCACTCGTTGTAGGTTTGCTTCTTCAGGTAACAACGTCTGTCAGTAATAAGCGAGGAATTACAGACGCACTTTTAGATTTACCTTTAGCTTTTTGCAAATAAGAATCCTTTTACTGGATTCCCTCAGTGATTCTCTTAGCCGATCAGTCGCTAATCCGCTTCGATCAAAACTGAAACTTTAATAAGTAAATCACTATTAACTGTTTCTATCAATGTTGAAATGTACGTTATTCAAAGTTTAAGGTATGAATATATTCTGAATCAAGGTTATAACAAAAAAAAAATCGATAACACTTGAAATATTATTATTAAACCGATAAAACATTTAGTATAGCTATTAGCATTAGCTTTAAGATGTGTGTTTAGGACACACGTTAAACCACCTCATTAAACTAATAAAAATCTATAATGTGTTTTATTCTGGATATAGTAAGGGGTGAGGACTCTAATTAGTTTAAATGAACACGCTAGCTATTGGAACAATTAATTATAACCAAAAAATGTTGATTGAAAACTTGGCATATGAGAGGATAGACATCCAGTGGCGGAGCCACTCTATCATCACCGGGTTCGGTTGAAGCCGGTTATTTTTCGGTTTTATATATAACATGTAGTGTTGAATTAACAAGCGAACCCATTCTTTTTCGGCGAGCGAACCAAATATCGTTTTAAAAAAGTATTTTCGAACCCATTGATTATAAACAGTTTATTTATATTTTTTAGTAACGAATATTCTTTTTATAAAATATAAAAAGCTTTTAAAAAACTATAAAAATTATTAACAAACATTATATATGGGCCAATAATACCCTGTTACCCCATATATAGATTAATAAAAAGCCTAAAATACTCATAGAATGGGTCAATAAGCCCAACCCAGTTAACATTCTTAAACATAATACCTATATAAAAAATAAACAAATAAACAAATAAAAACATCGGCATCGACTCGGCAACTGATCGACTTCTTTCTATCGACCAGATGGCCATTGCCTTCACCGTTCGCCTCAAGGTTTCAACCATCGCCAACAACCAATACATGTTGGTCTATCATTTGAAAAATGCTTTTGTTCAATGAAGCATGTGAAGTCAGATTTGCGTAATCATTTGGGTGACAATTATATGAATGATGCTTGTAGTTGTTATATTGAGATTGAGTTCTTTTTCAAAGTCACGATTGAAGATATTTTTCAAAATATGAAAATACGTAAGGAACAATTATAATATGCAATATCTGTTTATTTGATGACTTTGTATTTTATTGAATGCTATTTTTTTGGCTCCGTCACTGTAGACATCACTATCAGTTTCATATCACAATTTATAACAACTTACAAGTACATGAATCATGATCAATTTTAACCATTTTTTGGGATAACGTGTGTTAGTGTGTTTTCTTCTATCATCAAGGCAAGAATTCAAAAAAAGTCCACAAGTTTAAATTGGCAAACCAAACACATCAACTGGATTTGGTTAACTTTGAGGGTGCGTAAGTAGAGCAAGAAACGTATGAGGATGACATTGAGTTGACTTAGTCTAATGAGTTTTAGAAAAATTACATCAAATAACTGTTGAAGATATTTGTTCATTATTAGTATTAAATAATCTAATGCAATTCAATTGTTTTATTTTTCATGTGAGTTGGACTTTATAACGCACAGGAAGCTGATGGCCTATTATGGTTCAACTGATGGGCTAAGTGGGCCTGGAACAACTGATGGGCTTGGAATTGATCAGGCTTTTAGTAAGATAGAGATCTACTGGATGCATGCAGATATATAGACAGTCAACAGAGAGATTTTTAAATTAACACATTCAGTTTTTTTCTCTTCGTTCATATTGTTGAGAAGTTGTTAGATATAGGGTTTGAATTCGTTGTTCTCTTTGTTCAGACTCTTTCTTGTTAGATCATTGTGGTCATAAGAATCAAATCATCGTGTTGATGATTGATTTGATTAGAGTTTTTGTATTCTTCGTAACTTTGTATCGGCTTTTGTAACAACCCGAAACTTTCAGGCCAATTTTAACAACTTGTGAAAGTAAAAGGATTAAAAATGAAAATATGAGTTTTGGAACCCGTTGCGTAATGCAATGCGAGTTTTTTGTTAATTAAGTGCATTTGTTTATAGAAATTCTTTTTTTGTTTAGTTCAAGTTTTGTAAATTTATAGAGATATTATGAAAATATAGATGTATAGGGGAAGGATCTATGGAAAACAATATATATTGTGAGTACACACGCTAAGCAAAGTTAACCATTCATTTTTTGAATCTTAAAAAATTAAAAATGAAAATATATATAAGGTTGATTTCTTTTGAGAACTACTTTTAAGTTTTAAAACTCGAAAAAACTCAACGTAACAATTTTTTTGAATGTTTTATATATATATATATGTGTGTGTGTGTGTAATATACGTTGGTTACATGTACGTAGAAAAATTACAACATTTTTGACGCACCGAATCGACTTTTTACATAGGTGTAACAGACGTTTAAATTAGTGTAATCGTTGTACATCTTTATTCTATCTCCTCCTTAATTTTTAATCAGATTTAATCTCAACCACATAATCTAACATATTTAATTAAATGTGTGGTTAACAATGAGGTTCTTAAAACTCAACCAAGTTCTCAAATTGCTCCTCCCATATATATATATATATATATATATATATATATATATATATATATATATATATATATATATATATATATATATATATATATATATATATATATATATGGGGTGCGTTAACGTACAATAATTGCTTAACACACTAGGCACGTGAAATACGTTCAAGGTTAAAAAGCATAAAACGTTTAAGCCAAATTCCTACCTTAAAACGTTCTAATGTTAAACCTTTACACGTTCAGGCAAAAAAACTTAAACGTCCAGGCTTAAAATCATGATACATTCAAGGTTAAAACCCATCATTCAAAACTCAAAATTTATCGATTGAAGCTTCAAATTGATGATTAATTGAATCGATTTCAAAGATTAACCGATCAATTGGCTTCAATTTCAATTTCAGTTATTATAAAAAAGCTAAACAAACCTGTGAACAAAAGGAAACGACGTTCTGTGTTTTTCCGATGAGTTCGTTGTCGACGACGATGATGGTGACGAAAAGTGTTGATGGCGCCGGCGAGAGGTGGAGGTGGAGATGGAGTGAGCGGATATCGTTTTCCAGTGACGGTTCACACAGAGGAGATCGCGTTGGCCAGAGGAGGTGATTTAGGCTTTCTTAAAATCAAAGGTAAAGGAAGTCGCGTATATATTGTACGATAAGGGATTAATGTATCGGATCGTTTCTCTCTCTCTCTATATATATATATATCTATGTGATGGGTATCATTACAAAACTTTTAAATTATTTAAGAACTTGAGAAACTTTTAATAACTAATGTTTTTTTGTAAAACTTTTTGTATATTCATGTTACTTGAGTGTAGTTTTATTATTTTTTATATCTATCTTTATGATTAAAATTATGAAAAATTGTTTTTACACATATCTAAATATTTTTTTACACATATGCAAATTTTGTATCACATAAATTTTACACATATGTAAACTTGTGATTTACGTATGTAATCAAAAATTTATTTTAGAAATATGATAAAACTACTATTTAACAATAATAATATATAAAAAAATAAAAAATATACTTGGTTGTTAAGAGTTCTCAAAGTTTTTAAGTTTTTAGAGTTCTGTAATTAAGCTAACCATATATATATGTGTGTGTGTGTGTGTAACATCCCGGCTAAAGCGAAAACGCCTAAGTGTGACGTACAGATTGCTCAAACACACGTGACACTATTAGGTGACCATAATAACATTATTTCATTTAACTATCATGTAACACAAGTTTATCATCAAACAATACAAGTGGTAAACAAATAAATAAATGAAACAATAAGTTGTTCTTTGAATATCCTATAAGCGTGCTTAATGTAAGAACTTTTTTGGAATTTAAAACCATTTTGGACCACAAAAAAACCCAAAATAAAAAAATCATAAAACACAAAAAAAGTAAAAAAAAAAACAAAATTCTTATTTATCATCCCGGTTTCATAAAAAACGAAAAGAATAAATATTTCTCGGTTTAGCTAAATTATGCATATATGTATAATATGTACATATATGTACACATATGTTTTTTATACATATATGTATAATTTAAGATAAATGATAATGTACGTATGTGTACATTATATAACTAGAGATTAAATGAAATTCTACAGATGTGTATTGGTATAATACGAATTAATTTTTTTTTGTATTTTTATTTTTTATGAAACCGGAATGAAATATAAAAATTTTGTTTTTTTTACTTTTTAAATTTTTTTCGTTTTTTTTTGTTTTAAAATTTTTAAAATATTTTTTTAGAGTTTTTTTTAATGGTCTAAAATGGTTTTCAAAGTTTTCAATTTGCCAATGGTTCTCTTAGAATCCTCATATATATATATATATATATATATATATATATGGGAGGGTTAACGTACAAATGAAATTAACGTGCTAAACGTGAGAATCAAGTAGAGTAATTGTATATACAAGTAGAGTAATTATGTAATTACATCATAGAGTAATTACATAATTACATTATGTAATTACTCTATGATGTAATTACATAATTACTCTACTTGTATATACAATTACTCTACTTGATTCTCACGTTTGGCACGTTAATTTCATTTGTATTTGATCCAAACCCTATATATATATATATATGGTTAGGGTTAGGTTCAAATAAGAAGTTTGATTTTTCTAAGAAGACTAGGAAGGATGGTATTTTTGTCTTAACACTTTATATCAAAACTCACTTACTTTAATCTTAAAACCCACTTACATTAATTTCAAAAACTCAATTACATTTTCACTCATCTCCTACATTCACCACCACTCCACCGCCCACCGCCACCACACCCGTCACCCACTGCCACCACCTCGCCAGAAAAGTCCGAAAAAACACAATGGAAAACACTTTGAAAAACACAATGGAAAAAACACAATGGAAAAAGACACTATGAAAAAAAAACACAATGATAAAAACACAATTGTATGACACAATGTAAAAAACACACAATGAAAAATACTATTGTATAACACAATTTTGTAAAACACAATTTGTAAAAAACCCACTGTTTTTTTTATTTTTATATTACAATATGGTACTCATATTAAAGATAAAAAAACACTCGTTATTATGGTGAATTTGTTTTTCAATAAAAACGAAGTAAAAAAAAAAGTTATGAACATTTTAAAATGATGGGTGAATTTGGCATACGCCTTGCATGTGGAGAGAGAAAGTCAACAAATGTGTTATTCTTTTTATGCCCTCCCCCTTCTTTCACGCTTGGTTTCCCCCTAAAATAATCTCAACCATCTATATTCAAAATCAATAGACAAGATTACTTCTCATCATTTCTACAAAAACTATACTTCCTATTATAACTTAACCCTATATATATGTGTGTGTATATATATAACAAAACTTGTATTGCTCACCAACATTCGTGTTGATCGAATCTATTTTTATGCCTGCCACATGATTGTTTTTAGGATGATTGTGAAGATTGAGGACTTATCATTTAGTCAGACTATTATCAATTGGACTTTTTAACATGTTGAATATATTTGTATTATTGCATGCCTTTATTTGGACAAGTTGTATATTAGTTAAATGAATGAAATGAATTAATTATTTATTGTCACGTAATAGTGTTATGTGTTCATGTCAAATCAAATGTTACAACTTGGCATGTTACGCTGTTTTTGGCTAGGGTGTGACATTATAAACGTGAGAAAATCTCTTTATATACAACATTTATTGTTTTATCACAAGTATTCTCATCGACATCCAATATTAACAATTTTAGACAACGTCTGTTAGTTATCCGGTATAATGTAGCATGTAATGTCCATGAGAAAAAAACTGGACATCGAAGAAACAAACCAACCCTAAAAAAAGATTGTTCTTGACTATTTCTACTTTTTTAACTTCCATAGTTCTAGTTTTTTAACCTTAAATCAATATTTTACTTTACTTTTAATTTCCTGACTATTTTATAACCCAATTACATAATGGTTTTGACTAATGCTTCATGATTAGCTAGGATGAATGAGACAGAGAGATTATAAGACTAGGAGGGAAAATTGAATATTTTATAACCCAGTTGTCTACCAATTGTCAAATGGTTTTGACACCTATGGACGACTAGAATGAATAATACGAGAAATTAGAAGATTAGAAGAAAACTTAGGCTAAATAATAAGAAAGAAAAAAAAAGACGAGGGGGTGTAAACGAAACATATGGTAGTCTAAATACCAATTTGCAAATAATATTCATTCATATATCTATCTATCTATCTATCTATCTATCTATCTTGTTTCCAAAGAAATCAAAACCGTGATCGGAAAAATGTCAGGGATGGAACGGTTACAGAGGATGTTCGGCGGCGCCGGTGGAGCGTTAGGTCACCCGCCACCGGATTCTCCGACTCTTGATACATCGGAGCAAGTATACATCTCCTCACTTGCACTGTTAAAGATGCTTAAACACGGTATAAATTTGCATTTCTAGGGTTTTTGTGCTTCATTTGCTGCAATTTGGTTGTTTTCTGTTGTTTAGGAGCTTATGTATTAGTGAAATTGTAGTTTTTGTGTATTGGGTTAGGGTTTTTTTAGCTTAATTTTGTTGCAATTTGGTTGTTTTTTGTTATTTGGGAGCTTATATATTGTATTATATTAGTCAATTTGTAGTTGGTGTATGCGTTTTGGTTCTTTTTGCTTAATTGTGTTGCGATTTGGTTGTTTTTTGTTATTTTAGGGCTTATATGTTAGTCAATTTGTAGTTTTGTGTATTGGGTTAGGGTTATTTTGCTTAATTATGCTGCGATTTGGTTGTTTTGAATTCCTAAGTTTGTAGTTTTGCGTATTGCGGTAAGTTTTTTTTTTGCTTAATTTGTTGGGAATTGGTTATGTTTTTTATATTTTTTTTTATTTTGATGCAATTTGGCTGTTTTTCTGTTATTTGAGGGCTTATATATTAGTGAATATCTATTTTTGTGTATCAAGTATTTTTTTTTTGGCTTAATGTTGTTGCGATTTGGTTGTTTTCTGTTATTTGAGGGCTTATATATCAGTGAATATGTAGTTTTGTGTAATGAGTTAGGGATTTTTTTTGGTGATTTGTTGCAATTTTCCTTATCAGTTACTGGAGTGCTTATATATTAGTAAATTTGTAGTTTTGTGTATCATGTTAGTTTTTTTTTTTGGCTTAATTTGTTACAATTTGAGGGCTTATATATTAGTGAATTTATAGTTTTGTGTGTTGCGGAAGGGGTTGATGATGTTTTGTTGGTGATGTGTAGGGAGAGCTGGAGTTCCTATGGAAGTTATGGGGTTGATGCTTGGGGAATTTGTGGATGAGTATACGGTTCGTGTTGTGGATGTGTTTGCGATGCCTCAGAGTGGTACTGGTGTTAGTGTGGAAGCTGTGGATCATGTTTTCCAGACTAATATGCTTGATATGCTTAAACAAACAGGAAGGTCGGTATTTGTTTGTTCGATTATCTGATTATTCATATTGCTGTTAAGTGTGTGATAGTTGATTAGAGAAATTAGTTGTTGGAAGTCGGAAACTTGTCTTATGGTATTGAATTCTGAATCTTTAGATAAGTGCTGATATAAAGTTACAAGAAGGTATTCTTGAAACTGCCTTGCAAAGAGTTATTCTAGATCAATACTGGTGTTGCAAGAGTTTATTATCTTTAGATGTCTACTGGTGTTAATTTTAAATTACAAGGGGTTATTGATAACTCGTTACTAAGTGGAGTCACTTTAGGAATGAATGAATGATTCAAGATGAACAATATTCTCAATTTTATCTAGTTCCTTTGGCCGCCTTGCATACCTTCATCTATTCTAATCTTTTGTGCCCTAATGGGTTTATCATATGTACTTGCATAATTTTGTACATGATATGTCATTGCTGTCATTCTGGACCTTATGATTAACTTTGTTGATGGTCATGATGTTCTTTTTTGTATATTTTGGTCTTTTAAATTCATTGTGCTCATCTAGAACGGCGTGATAATTGCATGGAAAGTATTACCATCTTTTTCAGCTATGTTGTTTTGTTTCTGTGACTTGATTGATTCTTCTATTTGTTACCTCAGACCTGAAATGGTGGTTGGATGGTACCACTCACATCCTGGATTTGGCTGTTGGTTATCAGGAGTTGACATCCAACACACAACAGGTTCTTGAGTCTTGATTGACACAATATTATTTCTTACTTGTTTGATTAAATCTGCATGTAAACCTCATTTTCTTGCATTTGCAATCAGAGTTTTGAAGCTCTGAATCAACGAGCCATTGCAGTGGTGGTGGATCCAATCCAGAGTGTTAAAGGGAAAGTTGTCATCGATGCGTTCCGTTTAATAAACCCACAAACCATGATGCTCGGTCAAGAGCCACGTCAGACTACTTCAAATCTTGGTCATCTCAATAAACCATCCATTCAAGTGAGTGCTTCACGTATACCACCGTGGTATGTTATTTTAAGGATAACTCAAAATATTTCGTATATACCCATCTTTAATGAAAATTTACTTGATGATCACTCTACCCTTTTTCATTATATATGTTTAAATTCTATTTGTATTTTGATCAACTTTGACGATAAGCAAACGAACCGAACAGGAATTGGAATGCTTATAAAAGAAAGCAAGAAAGTAAAATATTGTATTGCGAGAACACTATTGCTTATGGGCAAAATTAAAAAAAATTGAAGTTAAAGATGGCCATGGCCATATATGATCTTTTTTAGTTTTAGAGAATTAAAGGTTAAGATGGTCATATATTAATATTTTTTTTTATGAACTGGTGTATTTGATGTTTTAACTACTTTGTAACTTCTAAGGACATAATAGTGTTGTAGAGCTTGTTAGGTGCTAGTCGGGCGGTGGGGTATGAGATTCACATTTATATATAACAAATTTTAAATTTATATATAAAATTTTCAATTTAAACCGATTTGGATCAAATAGCAATTAATAGGCGACTAGTCGGTGGGATAGTGACTAGCGATTATATGGTGATTAATTGGCATCTAGTCGTGATTTTTACAACTACGTCATATATGACATTTTTAGTATTGGTATACATGAAATTGCCCTTCATTTAATTAATATTTTTATCTGAGGGATGTAATATTATTTGCAGGCATTGATTCATGGCTTGAACAGGCATTGTTACTCGATAGCCATTAATTACAGGAAGAATAAACTTGAGGAGAAGATGTTACTTAATCTTCATAAGAAAAAATGGACCGATGGGCTAACACTTGAACCGTTTGATACACATTCCAAAACCAATGAGCAGACTGTCCAGGTGACAATATTCTTTCTGCAGAGTTGATTATGGGTTTGTTGTTTCCAACACAAATCACAAATCGTTTCATTTGGATCAGGGATGTTAAAACGGGTTGTTGGTCAAATCCGACGCAAACCAAATGTTTTATTCAAACCCTAACACTACCCACTAAAATCCCACTCGTAATACTTACGCGCACACACAAATACGCACCCACACAAACACACGCACACATATGACTATGTTAAAACTTTTACACATGAACTACACATTCCTACACATAACTTGCACATGTGTAGGTTCTATAAGTAAACAAATTTTGTTTATATATTTTATATACATTTAGAAAAGATGAAAAAAAAACATTGTATTTCAACCATTTTCTAGTATTTTATTTTTCAAATTCATTGTGCTCATCTAGAACGGCGTGATAATTGCATGGAAAGTATTACCATCTTTTTCAGCTATGTTGTTTTGTTTCTGTGACTTGATTGATTCTTCTATTTGTTACCTCAGACCTGAAATGGTGGTTGGATGGTACCACTCACATCCTGGATTTGGCTGTTGGTTATCAGGAGTTGACATCCAACACACAACAGGTTCTTGAGTCTTGATTGACACAATATTATTTCTTACTTGTTTGATTAAATCTGCATGTAAACCTCATTTTCTTGCATTTGCAATCAGAGTTTTGAAGCTCTGAATCAACGAGCCATTGCAGTGGTGGTGGATCCAATCCAGAGTGTTAAAGGGAAAGTTGTCATCGATGCGTTCCGTTTAATAAACCCACAAACCATGATGCTCGGTCAAGAGCCACGTCAGACTACTTCAAATCTTGGTCATCTCAATAAACCATCCATTCAAGTGAGTGCTTCACGTATACCACCGTGGTATGTTATTTTAAGGATAACTCAAAATATTTCGTATATACCCATCTTTAATGAAAATTTACTTGATGATCACTCTACCCTTTTTCATTATATATGTTTAAATTCTATTTGTATTTTGATCAACTTTGACGATAAGCAAACGAACCGAACAGGAATTGGAATGCTTATAAAAGAAAGCAAGAAAGTAAAATATTGTATTGCGAGAACACTATTGCTTATGGGCAAAATTAAAAAAAATTGAAGTTAAAGATGGCCATGGCCATATATGATCTTTTTTAGTTTTAGAGAATTAAAGGTTAAGATGGTCATATATTAATATTTTTTTTTATGAACTGGTGTATTTGATGTTTTAACTACTTTGTAACTTCTAAGGACATAATAGTGTTGTAGAGCTTGTTAGGTGCTAGTCGGGCGGTGGGGTATGAGATTCACATTTATATATAACAAATTTTAAATTTATATATAAAATTTTCAATTTAAACCGATTTGGATCAAATAGCAATTAATAGGCGACTAGTCGGTGGGATAGTGACTAGCGATTATATGGTGATTAATTGGCATCTAGTCGTGATTTTTACAACTACGTCATATATGACATTTTTAGTATTGGTATACATGAAATTGCCCTTCATTTAATTAATATTTTTATCTGAGGGATGTAATATTATTTGCAGGCATTGATTCATGGCTTGAACAGGCATTGTTACTCGATAGCCATTAATTACAGGAAGAATAAACTTGAGGAGAAGATGTTACTTAATCTTCATAAGAAAAAATGGACCGATGGGCTAACACTTGAACCGTTTGATACACATTCCAAAACCAATGAGCAGACTGTCCAGGTGACAATATTCTTTCTGCAGAGTTGATTATGGGTTTGTTGTTTCCAACACAAATCACAAATCGTTTCATTTGGATCAGGGATGTTAAAACGGGTTGTTGGTCAAATCCGACGCAAACCAAATGTTTTATTCAAACCCTAACACTACCCACTAAAATCCCACTCGTAATACTTACGCGCACACACAAATACGCACCCACACAAACACACGCACACATATGACTATGTTAAAACTTTTACACATGAACTACACATTCCTACACATAACTTGCACATGTGTAGGTTCTATAAGTAAACAAATTTTGTTTATATATTTTATATACATTTAGAAAAGATGAAAAAAAAACATTGTATTTCAACCATTTTCTAGTATTTTATTTTTCAAATTCATTGTGCTCATCTAGAACGGCGTGATAATTGCATGGAAAGTATTACCATCTTTTTCAGCTATGTTGTTTTGTTTCTGTGACTTGATTGATTCTTCTATTTGTTACCTCAGACCTGAAATGGTGGTTGGATGGTACCACTCACATCCTGGATTTGGCTGTTGGTTATCAGGAGTTGACATCCAACACACAACAGGTTCTTGAGTCTTGATTGACACAATATTATTTCTTACTTGTTTGATTAAATCTGCATGTAAACCTCATTTTCTTGCATTTGCAATCAGAGTTTTGAAGCTCTGAATCAACGAGCCATTGCAGTGGTGGTGGATCCAATCCAGAGTGTTAAAGGGAAAGTTGTCATCGATGCGTTCCGTTTAATAAACCCACAAACCATGATGCTCGGTCAAGAGCCACGTCAGACTACTTCAAATCTTGGTCATCTCAATAAACCATCCATTCAAGTGAGTGCTTCACGTATACCACCGTGGTATGTTATTTTAAGGATAACTCAAAATATTTCGTATATACCCATCTTTAATGAAAATTTACTTGATGATCACTCTACCCTTTTTCATTATATATGTTTAAATTCTATTTGTATTTTGATCAACTTTGACGATAAGCAAACGAACCGAACAGGAATTGGAATGCTTATAAAAGAAAGCAAGAAAGTAAAATATTGTATTGCGAGAACACTATTGCTTATGGGCAAAATTAAAAAAAATTGAAGTTAAAGATGGCCATGGCCATATATGATCTTTTTTAGTTTTAGAGAATTAAAGGTTAAGATGGTCATATATTAATATTTTTTTTTATGAACTGGTGTATTTGATGTTTTAACTACTTTGTAACTTCTAAGGACATAATAGTGTTGTAGAGCTTGTTAGGTGCTAGTCGGGCGGTGGGGTATGAGATTCACATTTATATATAACAAATTTTAAATTTATATATAAAATTTTCAATTTAAACCGATTTGGATCAAATAGCAATTAATAGGCGACTAGTCGGTGGGATAGTGACTAGCGATTATATGGTGATTAATTGGCATCTAGTCGTGATTTTTACAACTACGTCATATATGACATTTTTAGTATTGGTATACATGAAATTGCCCTTCATTTAATTAATATTTTTATCTGAGGGATGTAATATTATTTGCAGGCATTGATTCATGGCTTGAACAGGCATTGTTACTCGATAGCCATTAATTACAGGAAGAATAAACTTGAGGAGAAGATGTTACTTAATCTTCATAAGAAAAAATGGACCGATGGGCTAACACTTGAACCGTTTGATACACATTCCAAAACCAATGAGCAGACTGTCCAGGTGACAATATTCTTTCTGCAGAGTTGATTATGGGTTTGTTGTTTCCAACACAAATCACAAATCGTTTCATTTGGATCAGGGATGTTAAAACGGGTTGTTGGTCAAATCCGACGCAAACCAAATGTTTTATTCAAACCCTAACACTACCCACTAAAATCCCACTCGTAATACTTACGCGCACACACAAATACGCACCCACACAAACACACGCACACATATGACTATGTTAAAACTTTTACACATGAACTACACATTCCTACACATAACTTGCACATGTGTAGGTTCTATAAGTAAACAAATTTTGTTTATATATTTTATATACATTTAGAAAAGATGAAAAAAAAACATTGTATTTCAACCATTTTCTTGTATTTTATTTTTCAAATTGAAAAAATGATTAGTTTATTTTGTTGTAAAACCTCCCCAATATACATATGTGTGTGTCTATATATATATACGTACACTTAGGGAGAAGTAGTTAAGAACACTAAATTATTGCAAGAAGCCGAGAACAAAAATAACAAAGCTAAATTGTTATTATTGATTGAAGATCGTAATTTTAAAATTCTGTAGTTCTTTACATATATATGTATAGATTATGTGTGTAAAGTACCATCAAATTTATTTGTTCCTATCCCTTTTAGGTTTTTTTTAATTATTTATTTTATTTTATTTTACCTACATATAGGCAATATAAGGCATGATTGCGTAAGTCATACACATAAACAAACAATCTAATTTCTTCATATTTTTTTTGAATATTAGGAGAGATGAATGAGAAACAAATCAACGATACACATTAAATATTTCTTTCATTTTTTATTTTTAAGATTGGAAAAATGAGTGGTTGATTTTGCTTAGCGTGTACTCACAATATATGCTGTTTTCCATAAATCCTTCCTTTATATGTCTATATTTTCATAACAACTCTATTAAATTACAAAAATTGAACTAAACAAAAAAAAAAAAAAATTCTGTAAACAAATGCACTTAATTAAACTACAGATTTTGACGCTCGTTTCTCTTTTACCTTTTTTCTTCTAACTTTAGATATCTTTAAAATTTTTGACATGCAATATACCTTTTTAAAATTTGTAAAAGTAAATGAGTCAAGCCAGGGGTTGAATCGACTGAACCTGCTTATACTAAACGCAAACCTATAAATTTAATGTGCAGGAAATGCTGAATTTAGCGATTAAATATAACAAAGCAGTTCAAGAAGAAGACGAACTACCTCCCGAAAAACTAGCGATTGCAAATGTTGGAAGGCAAGATGCCAAGAAACATTTGGAAGAACATGTCTCAAACTTAATGTCATCCAACATCATTCAGACATTGGGTACCATGCTTGACACTGTTGTCTTCTAAACTTTCCAACTATGTATCTTGTACCTTGATGTGCGTTTCTAGCAAGTTGATCATTGTGGATTTGTGGTTTAGTTATAACTATTTTATATTGCTGTTTAATTAAGAATTAAAAATTTTTAAAATGTGTTTTAAATCATCAAGATTATATTAGTTTTGTACACGTTTTAACATTCTATGATTTTTTACAGTAAAATTTCAAGATTTTTTTTGTTGTGTCAAGTTGTTTTAAGGGTTGCCATTCCCACTTTAGTGGGGGTGGTAAGAGTGTAACATTTAGTTCAAAAATATGATATGTTAAATATTTTGTTTGTTTTTTTAAGTGGTATATGAACTTGAATACAATTAACTTTATATTTGAAAGTAACAAGTGGAGACCGGAGAGTGGAGTAGTGTTTCTTTTATCTAAAAATAAATATTCATATTTTTTATTTCTTTCTTACAACACATATTTCAGCATCAATATCCATTGTAGTGTAGTGGTAGGGAGCTTGGTTTCTTAATGGAGTCTCAAGTACAATTCTCACTTACAGCATTTTGGGGGATATGGGTGGCTCAATAAAGGAAGACTGAGATCTTTGTGATTTTCAGCCCGATCATGTGGGCATCCGGGTTTTACCACCAGTGGGCCTTTGGGCGGTGGGTTTTTCCCGGAATTGGAGATAACTTGAAGGCGCTTAAAGACTCTGTACGGCTGGGTTGGGCTAGCTGGCGGTGGTCATTTGCCATTGGGTCACCCCGTATGGGGTATCTAGGCATTCTATGTTTGTTGGCCGTTCAAAATAAAAATCTCATGTATCTTAACTTCATTTAAAACACAAAACACAATTTAGTTCATTGTAAAGCTCTCATATGATACAACACAAACTCAATAAATTATAATTATCGATATCACAATTACATACAACTGTTTTTGTCTTGAACATTTCTGATAATCAACAATTCGACATCCCTTTCAGATTATCAATCTATATGTTAAGTGTAAAGTAAAACATACGGTGTTAGAGGGTTGAGTCAGGAGAGAAGTTGCCAAGAAGTTTCATAGAATCACTATTAATATCACTCCTCATCCCAATTTTGAGTCAAGAGAGAAGCTGCCAAAAATTTTTCATACCATCACAATTAATATCGATCACTCCTCATCCCATAGCAACGAATGGTATTATTTGTCCGCCCTGAAACAATGGCGCACGGAAGCATATTCCTCTTCATCGCTTTATTATGTTTTTTGTTCAGCAATCCTTGCTATTCAGAAACTGATACCTTACATCAAGGTCAAGAACTCAAGGACTGGGACGAGTTGATTTCATCAAACAAGGTCTTCTGTTTGAAGCTCTTTGGCTTTGGCACTACAGTGAGTCCTTATTTAGGGGTATTCTACAACAACTTGCAAAACAAAGGAGCTGACGAGTTTAGTAATATGGCAGTTTGGGTGGCAAACAGAAACAATCCGATCAAGGATATATACGGCAAGCTCATCATAGATGGTAATGGGAAGCTCAGCATCTTATCTGGTGGAGGCACTGTTCTTGATCTCTTTAATTCAACGCCACTTGTAACACTCAAAGCAAGTGTTACACTGATGGATTCAGGGAATTTGGTGCTCCGAGAACTACATGCAGATGGGTCTGTTAAGCAGGTATTATGGCAAAGCTTTGATCACCCAACAGACACGCTTCTACCAGGAATGAAACTGGGAATTAATCTCAAGACGGGTCACAGATGGTCCTTGACTTCTTGGCGGAATGGAGAGCTACCGGCCGAAGGGTCATTCAAATTAGTCCTCAACGAAACAGGTCAAATGGTCATTCTGAGGCAAGGGAATGCCCACTGGGTGAGTGGACCCTGGCAGAATGGTGAATTTCAAAACACTGATCTACAATCTTCAGGTCCAGATGTTCGCCTCCATTATGTTTCTAATGAGACTGAACAATCCTTCACATATATAACAAGAACATATGATTCATATCCAGCTCTAAGGATGACTTATTATAGTGAACTTAAGGGTTCGGCTCTAAACTTAACCCTTCTATGCCTCTCCACTGATGACCCTCCTGGTTGTACTGAAGATGCATTTGAAAAACTAAAATGCAGGAAAGATTATGACTTTTGGCCACCAAAATTCGAGGGTAGCATTTATAATAATTATGTGGAAGAATATGTATACGATGAAAGCTATAACATCTATGACTGCCTAAGAATATGTTGGAGCAATTGCTCTTGTGTGGCCTTCACCACAAGAAGAAACGGTAATGTAGGCTGCAAGACCTATGTTAAAAGTGAACACAAACCACGGGCATACACGAAAGAAATAACTGAGCCACACAAAGAATATTACGCTTTCGCTAATCGTGGTGGTTAGTAGGTTTACTTTTTGCTGTTACCACATGAAAATGATATTACACTTCCTGTACAAGGAATAATGTTTGTGCACAGGCTGTCTATAAGTGTACACTGGAAGTCCCCTTCTACATATGTTACCACCCGCATATATACAAAAACACTTGGAGTCTGCTCAGTTAACCTATAAGTTTCATGCTTAAGTAATATTTATAGTTTGTGGGGATTCAAATTACAATTTTTTTTTTAGATTAAAAATTTGAATATTTGAATTTAAGTTAATTGCATGTTAATGTAAATGAAAGAATCCAATAGTAACAAGCATAGAACCAAATGGCAGGAGTATGTATAATCATTTATACGTAACAATATTCACCTTTATTCCATCATCCCAACTTTTCTAACATAGTAGCAAATTACAGACATAAGAACTTCCATACATGTGTGTAGTATTACAAGTTATTGTACCTTAGGATAAACATGTACACTTGATTTGATAAGCTAGTAATTTCTTATCTTATGAAGAAACGGAAAAGACTTCATCTCATTCTCCGCCATACATGAAGGAGACGAATAATAAGATGAAGAAGATGATCTGGATTGGGTTAATAATTAGCGTGATTTTACTTTTAGCTGTACTCTTATCATGCTACTGGGTATACAAGAGCATTGATGTTAAAGGTAATAACATCACTTTTACTTCGTTCAAACAAATACAATAGTTCCTTGTCATCCAGGATTTCAACAGTTGAAAACCAACTTAGGATACCCCTTGTGGGATTTCCTAAGAAACAAGTTTTAACCATCTAACAAGTATTTCCGTGTTAACATAATAGGGATTGCTAAGAAAATCAAGAAGCTGTTGCAGCTTCAGATGAGACGCATGGGACACTTCTACATTCGTATACGAGCAGATAAGAATGTGAATACTGAGCTGCATTATTTCACCTTTCAAAGCATCTCATCTGCCACAAACAATTTTTCAAGCGCTAATAAACTAGGAAAAGGAGGTTTGGGAGAGGTTTATAAGGTAAACTTCCAAAGACAACTTTCTAATAAATAAGATTTCATGTTAAAGCTTAAATGCATTTCGCAGGGAAAATTAGTTGACGGGCAAGAGGTTGCAGTCAAACGACTTTCAAAAACCTCTGGACAAGGAGTCAGGGAGTTTACAAATGAAACCGAACTCATTGCCAAACTACAACATACTAATCTTGTGCGGCTTCTAGGGTGTTGCGTTGAAAAACAAGAAAAAATCCTTGTATACGAATACATGCCTAATAACAGCTTGGATTTATTTCTATTTGGTAAGAACTGACACTCTTACATTATTCATATGAGCATGGCTTTTTATCAAATTTTGGTTGTTGCTACTCATTTATTAACAGATCCTACGAAGAAAGGAAAACTGGATTGGAACAATCGATTTGTAATCATTGACGGCATTGCTCAGGGGCTTCTGTATCTCCATAGGTTTTCAAGGTTGAGGATAATCCATAGAGATCTGAAAGCTAGTAACATCTTGCTAGATGATTACCTAAAGCCAAAAATATCAGATTTTGGCATGGCTAAGTTATTTGGGATCAACGAGTCAGAAGGAAATACAAGTAGAGTCGTTGGAACACGGTGAGCGCATAAGTTATCTTGTGGCAATTGTTATATAAATATCATTAATAGCATAATGTATTAACTCTTGATTTAATATCCAGTGGGTATATGCCTCCAGAGTATTTGATAGATGGCATCATCTCAACGAAGATAGACGTCTATGGTTTTGGTGTTTTGTTGCTTGAGATTATAAGCAACAAGATGAATCATGTGAGCTATGATGTGGAACACCCACTCAACCTTCTAGGACTTGTAAGTTAATCGTAATCTTGTTTGTATAATTTGAAACAAATTGAACATTCAATTATGAATTGTAGGCATGGGAATTGTGGAACCAAGGAAGAGGTTTGGAGTTGATGGATCCTGTACATGAAGATACATGCACTCCCAAGGAAGTAATGACATGCATTCATGTGGGTCTCCTATGCGTTCAAGACCATGCCACAGACAGACCTACCATGTCAGAAGTTGTTTCTATGCTTACAAATGAACATATGCATCTGCCTGAGCCAAAACAGCCAGCATTCTACATTGAGAGGGATGAGGCTGGGACCAAGGCTGAGGCAGGAGGAAGAGGAGGAGTTAAGTCAGGAAATGGATCTGAAAATAGCGAATCAATTTCAATTTTAGTGTCAAAATAGAAAACATGAAAAACGAACATGTGTAATGCCGGATGAAATTTGATTTCATGACCTGTAATATTTGATTAAATATGTACTTACGTAATAGTCTCTGTTACATCTAGTCATGGCAATTGTTGTATACTTGTAGGCTCCTATACCTTATATATAAAATAGAATGCCTTTGTATCGTATTTAATCATTTTTATGCACATTTCACATACCTGTTTCCATACTGTTCTTCATTCTTTTTCAGACTACTTCAAGTTTCCACTCCAGGTCAACAGTTTATCAATTTGATTCGTAACATAGATCGGCAAATCAAACACATACCAAGACGGCTTCTAATCGTTACAATTTATTTCTACATTTGAGCTATTTTCTCATAATAACAGGAAGTTTTAGTAAAAGTGAATGATCTGTAGCAGTAAATTCAAGCAAACAATCAAGAGCAAATCGGCTCTTCACTTACTTGATGAATATCGTTGATGTTCTGTTCATCGAAGATCAACTCATTGTAATTGATTACAACTTCAATTGCCAGTGAAGAGATCAAGCATCACCGGTTACTAGTGTTTCTTATTATCCACCCATGGGTTTTGGATATGGTCCAAGTGTTCTTTAATCTTTAGTCACATAAATGCCGTCTTATCACAAGTCACAACTTTAATCCATTTGAAGCACACGGTTCTTCTGATGGGCCTCACATTGGGCATGAAGATTCCACTGTGTTTGGATAATCTCATTTTTGTACGTGGCTGCTCGACAGGCTTCACCACATTATGGGTTTTATGTGGATTTTTCATATGCTTGGCAACTAGACGGTGACTGAACTTGAACACTAATATTGGATTTTTCATATGCTTGGCAACTACACGGTGACGGAACTTGAACACTAATATTGAAGGGCCAAAAATCTAAAAAACAAAATTAAGTTCTAACACATTAAAAAACTATTTTTTTTCATCAAATAAAGACAATAAATCCCATGTGTGTGTGTCTATATATATATAATTTTTAAGAAAATCATGGGCCTCTCTAAGGGATGGGCCTGGGGCTGAGCCCTCCCTGCCCTCCCCTATGGCCGGGCATGTATATCAAATATGTGTTCCAAAAAAGATCCGTGGAAAAACGGTTATAGATCTGTGGGCAGCCACTGCCAAGTGTCACACAGACACATGTGCACAAACACTAATATCCGGGAATGTAAAAAAATCCGGTTCGGTATGCAAAAAACCCGGGTTTCATCATTGAAAGGCATACCCTATCCGTACCCTACAGGTATGGTCGGGTTCGGGTACTAGAAACCCGGGTTTTTTTAAAAATTCCGGTTTCAGATTTTATTTTCAGGTCCGGTTCCGAGTTCGGGTTTTTTTTGCACCTCTAATCTTATCTAGACTCTAAAACTTTAATTCATTGGGAACACACGGTTCTTCTAATGGGCCTCACACTGGGCTAAGTAGGAGTGTCATTTGGGTGGAAGTTCCGTTTATATGTTGGTTATTCAGGTTTCGGGTGGAATGGCTTGGGTGAATATGGGTTGGGTTTCAGTCACATTCAACAAATCATAAATTGTAGTGGCCCTTGATCAAATCTTAGCTAGGGATATGTCTTTCTTGATATTTGTAGTGTGTGTATGTTAAATTCATACACTATGCCGTGAACAAGATGAAAGGTGTGCATAATGTGTGTAACACAATTCAAGTATTAACCTATGAATTGGAAAATCAAGACTAATAAGTTTAGCATTAATAGTATTTCAAGCCAAAAAGAAAGCCAAGGCTAATTCAGTGTCACTAAATAAAGCAAACCAAAATTCAACAATTCACAAAAAGAAAAAAAAAACAACATTTTAACAAAATCAAACCTTCAAAATTCCAAATTGTATCAAATGATCGCATCAACTAAACTTAAAACGTCAAAATAGAAACCAAATGTTGTAAACAAAAAATTATCAATTAAAAAAAATATCATAGAATACATTTCTTAAATGTTGGTTCTTAATCAAAAAGGGCTTTATGCATAATCTATTCATGAAAGTTTGTGTGTAAATAAATCTAAAGTATTTTCTGTTTAAGATCTTGTATAAATCATTGATTTCAACACACATTAAGTACATAACGATATTAAATGTGCTTGTTTTTGCACCTTCTATTTCGACACTAAAATTGAAACTGATTCGCCATTTTCCGATCCGTGTCCCAGCTTACCTCCTATTCCTGTATCAGCCTCGGTCACATGCCTTTCAATGAAGAATGCTGGTCGTTTCGGCTCAGGTAAATGCATATTTTCATTTGTAAGCATAGAAACAACTTCTGACATGGTAGGTCTATCTGTGGCAAGGTCTTGAACGCATAAGAGACCCACATGAATGCATGTCATTACTTCCTTAGGAGTGCATGTATCTTCAAGTACAGGATCCATCAACTCCAAACCTCTTCCTTGGTTCCACAATTCCCATGCCTACATTTTATAACTAAATCTTTAATTTGTTTCAAATGGTAAAAACAAGAGTTATTATTAAGTTACCAATCCTAGAAGGTTTAGTGGGTGTTCCACATCATAGCTCGCATGATTCATCTTGCTGCTTATAATCTCAAGCAACAAAACTCCAAAACCAAAGACATCTATCTTGGTTGAAATGATGCCATCTATCAGATACTCTGGAGGCATATATCCACTAGGTATCAAATTAAGAGTTAATACGTTAGTATTTTTCATATTTATATAACACAACTTTCACATAACCACTTATGGGCTCACCGTGTTCCAACGACTCTACTGGTATTTACTTCTGACTCGTTGATCCCAAATAACTTAGCCATGCCAAAATCTGATATTTTTGGCTTCAGGTAGTCATCTAACAAGATGTTACTGGCTTTCAGATCTCTATGGATGATCCTCAACCTTGAAAACCTATGGAGATACAGAAGCCCCTGAGCAATGCCGTCAATGATTACAAATCGATTGTTCCAATCCAGCTTTCCTTTCTTTGTAGAATCTGTTAATAAATGAGTAGCAGTAACCAAACAAAGAACCAAGTTCATACAAATGATATACTGAGTGTTAGACAATTATAAGTTCTTACCAAACAGAAAGAAATCCAAGCTACTATTAGGCATATATTCATATACAAGGATTTGTTCTTGTTTCTCGATGCAACACCCTAGAAGCCGCACAAGATTAGTGTGTTGAAGTTTGGCAATGAGTTCAATTTCATTCTTAAACTCTATGACTCCTTGTCCAGAGGTTTTGGAAAGTCGTTTGACCGCAACCTCTTGCCCGTCAACTAATTTTCCCTGTGAAATGCATCACATAAAATTTCAACATCAAATCTTCTTTAGTAGAAGAATGCCTTTGAAAGTTTACCTTATAAACTTCACCAAAACCTCCCTTTCCTAGCGTATTAGCGCTTGAGAAATTGTTTGTGGCAGATGAGATGCTCTGAAAGGTGAAATAATGCAGCTCAGTGTTCACATTCTTATCTGTTCGTAGGTAAATGTAGAACCGTCTCATGCGCCTCATCTGATGCAGCAACAGCTTCTTAATTTTCTTAGTGATCTCTAATATTTTAACAAAGAAATACTTGTTAGATGACTAAAATGTCATCTTTGGAAGTCATCATATGTACATAGAGCTAAAAGTCCTGTAGGAATGTAACATTGGCAAACAAAAATGATAATAGTGACCTTTCTACCAAGCTATTAATATCCTGGATGACAATATATGGGAATATTAATATATTTATTTGAATGAAGTGTGAATGGTGAGGTTGGTACCTTTAAGATCAATGTTCTTGTATACCCAATAGCTCGATAGGAGTACAGCTGAAAGTATAATCATGATAATCAAGCCAATCAAGATAGTCAACCCAATCCAATTCTTCTCCTTCTTCTCCGTCTTCACTTCTGTTTACCACGAAAATAAACTTTTTTTTTCTTATTTTCTCATGATAAGTGTAGATGTTGTTTGTCATAAGGTACAACAACGTGTAATACTGTTAGAAAATAAAATAAATAAAAATATTATAGGATTAGAATTAATATTTTTCCCATATTTAGAAGATTCATGACAGCAAATAAATCAAAGAGTCGTTAGAGCATGATCAAAAGGATATCCTTTTTTTCTTAATAGCATTCCTTGTATAGGCTTAATTGTTTCTTTATATTGTATTCCTTTTTATTGTAATTTAATCAAAAGTAGTTACAGAGAAGAAAACCAATTTCATCTCTCTTTCTCAACAAATACTACACACATGCATGGTAATTTTTATGCATTTAGGATGTCTCTAATTTGCAACGGCATTGTGAACATTGGGATATTGGAAGAAAGGTGAATATCGCATCTTTAAGTTTAGAACTCCTAATGTTTTGAAATTGTTAGTCCTATTTTGGTGTTTTAGTATTTTGTATTGTAATTATATGTATTAGGCTCTAGTTGTTAGTTGTGAATGTTTAGGCCCAAGAGAAAGAATGTTGTAAAGCTCATTGGGCATTTGATGTGACATACTTCTCATACATGCTACCCTATAAATAGGAAGCATGTCATGAGAAATAGAAAGGTTCATGATTAATCAATAGAAAACCTTTTGCTAACTCTCATTTTCTCTTTCTCTCGGCTTTCTTTCTTTCTCTCAAACCACCCTAAAATAACATCTCAAGATCCGAGACCGCTTAGGTGGTTTAGTGTGATTTCCGCTAGCACTAAGCTGGGTTGATCCAAGATTATTGTTAGATTCACTCGCAAGGGACCTACAATTGGTATTAGAGCTTCGGCTCACTAGTTGAGGGTTTTGGATCACAACCTTGGATTTTGATCTTGAGTAGAAGAAAACAAGTGTTCTTGAAAAGAAAGTTCACAAAAACCACAAAAAAAAACAAAAAAAATACAAAAAGAATCGGGCAAAATCTTCACAAAATGTCTTAGAAAGTGTTCTTGGTGAAGATAACAAGTGTTCAAGTTCTAGATCTAAAAAGGTTTTAGGCTAAAAGATGATAAGCTTTGGTGTTACGGGTTGTTGAAAAGTGTTAAAATTAACAAGTTAAGTTTTTTCGCTTCTCATGGCATCAAAATCAGTATACCAACCTTTGACCTAGTACTGACAAGTTAGGCGGAACAGATCTCGAGAAAGATTGCTTCTGGAAGCTTAAAACTTTCGCTTTTCGCTAGGAATTTTTTCGCTTTGCATAAAATCTTTTTCGCTTCGCATCACTGTTCACTTTTTCGCTTCACTTTGAATTTTTTTTCTCGCTTCGCTTAGAACTTTTTCGCTTCGCTTTATTGTTCACAATATTTTTCGCTTCGCTTCGCTTGCTTAACTTTTTTTCTTCGCTTAAAACATCTTTTTCGTTTCGCGCGAAAAAGTTGATTGTTTTAAATTTCAAGTTTTCTTAAGGATTGTTAAGTGTTTGAGACCACCAAGACCATGACGAGCACTGATTCCGAGTTGTTAAAAGGATATTTGTTGTTGGAAAACCAAGTGGGAAACCCTCAAAAGCCTCCTAAGTTTATGACCTTAGATGACAACTTTGCCGACTTCAAATGGAGGTTCATGAACCACATCTCATTGACTGAAACTGACCTAATGAGATGTTTTGAACAAGGTCCTCATATTCCTGTGACTCGCACTGATGCTGGGGAACAACTTAAGACTGTTGAAAACTATGATCAAGCAGACAGAGACTTATTAGCACAAGACAAGAAAGCATATCTCATTTTAACTGTCTGTCTTTCAAATGAGATCACTGAGACTCTTCGTGAACACACAAGTGCCAAGGGTTTGTGGGAAGCACTTGTTGAAAAGATTGAAGGAAATGCTGAAATTAGGGAAAACAAGAAGGCCCTATTGAAGGAAGAGTTCAACATGTTCAACCATCGACAAGGTGAAGTTGTGTTGGATTTGGTAAAGAGATTTGAGAAGCTGATGGTTAGAGTCAAAGCTTCCAATGTCAACATAACCAACTTTGAGGTCAATCACAAGTTGATGAATTCTCTGCCCTACAGTTGGAGTACAAATACAATCACAATCAAGAGAACTACAAATCTAAATGCCATGACAAACAGTGATTTGATTACTACTATCAAGTCATTTGAAATGGATGAGCAGATGAGAATGAACAATCATCTAAGTTCTCTGAATCAAGCTGGAGTGAGTACTGCTTCCTCAATGCCAACTATTTTTATTAGCAACACTCAACAGAATGTGTATCCTGTGACCACTCCTAAGTACTCCCCAAGTGTGCCTTCACAGCCAACTGCTTTCATCTCAACCAGCAATCCATCAGACTCTTCAAGTACAAGCTCATTTCAAAAGGCAGTTGACAGTGCGGTTGCCCAAGCATTGCAAGCTCAAGGGATCTCCACATCTTCAAAACCTCAAACAAGCAAACCTTCAAGTTACTGTGAAGCTCTTCTGTTGTTGAATGACTCAAATATCTCAATAGTTTATGCCTTTCTGTCATGTCATGAAGAATTATTGCAGGGAAATCTATTGCCACCACAGTTTGAGGCAGGGAATTGAGAGATATCAATCAAAAGGATCTGGAAAAGTTGGATATCAAGTACCAAATGGCAATGGTTGTGCAAAGAGCCACAAACTTCATGAAGACATATGGGAAGGATAGCTTCAATGATTCTGACAGGAAAAGGATTGGGTTTGACAAGACGAAGCTACGAAGCTACAATTGTGGTGAGATGGGTCACTTTTCACGAGAATGCACGAATCCTTCAAAGCCAGCAAATGATATTCGTGTGACCGAGGTGACAGAGGAAGAAAACAGTAAAGTTGCTGGAAAGAGGCATGAAGTGCAGAAGCCAAGCAGCTCAGCTCAAAGAGTTGGGAATCATCCACACAAGGGCAATACAAGTACAAACTCAAAGGCCCTAGTCTCTCAATCGGAGGTCCAAACTGGTATGGATTGGGATGATCAATACCAAGAGCTGCATAATCCTCTCAACATGGCTGGCATGGCATTCACGACAAATGATGAAGCATCCTCATCCACTGCTGCTAGTTCTGATGCGTCACCCTATGATGAGGTAAATAAAAATCTGTGTTCTCAAGCTTGCGTGAATAAAGTTACATATTATAGATATCTTCAGGACGAAGTTTTGAAAGAAAATGCAAAACTTCGTCAACTAAATGTTGAATATGTTAAGGTTGACAAGATTTATGTTGAAAAGATTAAAACTCATCACGATGATGTTGCAAATCTTAAACTTAAAATCTTTCGAAGAGCACAATATCATCTATTATAAGAACATAATTAATAATTTAAAAGATGAGATTGAAAAGTTGAAACTAGATATTTCTGATAAACGAGAAAAGGAAAAACAAGTTGAAAGATTTGAAGCATCATCTGAACAATTAAATGATCTTATTGGAGCTCAGAGAAGTACTAAAGTTAAATCGGGACTAGGTTATGATTATTCAGCGGTGCCTCGACCAATGAATGATAATTACACTTGCCTACCCCATTTTAGCTATAATACTTCTCCTCATGAAGAGATGGCCTATGGGATTGGTAAGGTACCAAAACCAGTGAAATTCGTTCTTGCTGCCTCTCCATCAAAAGCTCAAATTCCATCATCTGGTAAGTCTAATGCCAACGTGTCTTGTATAGCAGGTGATGTAAGTGGTGATTGTGGGAAGGTTAACCAAGGTTGTAAACCAAAAGGAGAATTAGAACCACGTTTTGAATCTTGTGTGGAACTAACAAAAACGATTAACAATCCTGTCTGTAATAAAGTGTGTGAATCAATGTTAAGAAGCTTGATGTCAGGATCAAAAGCTGTGTTTTGTGAAACATCTAGTGATGACTGTTGTACAAATATTTGTAATGAAAGTGAATATTCTTCTTTTGATTCAGAATGTAAAACTGTTTTTGATGAAACCATTGAAGTTAAGGTTAATGAACAGACTAGTCAGAGTTGCTCATCAACTAATCATAATGTTGAGAACTTAGCAAAAGAGAAATCCAAATTTGAAAATGAAAAACCAAGCACCTCCTGTAAATATGTGCCACCAAAGAAAACTTCTTTTTCCCAGTATACAAATTTGAACAATATTGCTCAATATTATGATCAAATTGATAGTGACTATTATTATTCTCAACAGAAACCCAGACATCCAAATTATTTTGCTTCAAAATTTTCAAATGTTCATCATTATCAGTCAGATATAGGTCACAGACAAGTTAACCCAACCACATCACCTTATCCCAGATATCTCAGTGATCAAGATATCTATAATTGCATCAAAAGAAAATGTTGCTTTGTTTGTGGCAATCCGTCTCATCTTGCAAGACATTGCAAGAACTGGCATAAGCGATAAAGAGACTTCAACAGTAAGTTTGGTCAGACATTTCCTAAGTATAATGCTCAAACCAAGAAAATGCCTAACCAAACTTACACTTCAGCTAGTGAGACAGATTTAAGACCCAAAAGAACCGAAAAAACCAAGAAACCATTTTGGCTAACCCAAAGAGAAAGGAAGAGGTTAGCTAAGGAATCTGAAGCTGAAAGGCCTAAGAACCCTTCAAAGGTTTTCTCGAAGGCTAATCAAGAAGATTTTATGATTAAACCTAAACCAAAACGAAGGCAATCAAGAAACTCATGTGGCAACTATTGAAATGTGATTTCATTTTCTATGTGGCAACTATTGAAATAATTTGGATCAGGGTCAACAGATAAGAATATAAGGATAAAGAAAAAGATTACTTAAAGTTTAAATTAAATTGTTTAGTTTAATTGTTTGGTGTATCATATAGATTAGATTAGTCTAGTTAGTGAGGTTGAGTTTGAACTGGTATGTAATAATTTTAGGTGTGACAAGTCGAGTTTATTTAATAAAGGAGTCGAAGCCAACGTTGGCATCAAACCCATTGTGTTCTTCATTTTAGAAGGTTATGGGCCATTAGTATGTGACAGCAAAAAGAGTAGTAAGCCTACTAACCTCCATAATAATCAATGGTGTAATATTCATTGTGTTGCTCAGCGGTATCTTGTCTGTTACGTCTGTATGCCTGTGTTTCGTCTACCCTTTTACCAAAAGTCTTGCAGCCTACTCTGTTTCTAGTTGTAGCATACGCCACACAAGAACAGTTGCTCCAACATATTCTTTGGCAATCATATAAGTTATAGGTTTCATCATATACATATTCATCTAAAAGACTATAATAATAGTAGTCATAGCCTTGTCGAATGCGGTAGTGTTTCCTGCATTTTACGTTTTCAAGCTCATCTTCCACACAGCCTGGAGGGTCATTAATGAAGCGGCAGTGGATGTTTAATTTTAGAGGTGAACCCTTAAGCTGACCATCTTGATGAATTTTCAGTGCTGGATATGAATCATATGTTCTTGTTAAATATGTGAAGGATTGCTCAGCCTCGTTAGAAACATAATCAAAGCGGACATCTTGACCAGAAGATTGTAGATGAGTATTTTCAAATTCGCCATTCCGCCAAGGTCCACTCGCCCAGTGGGCATTCCCTTGCCTCAGAATGACCATTTGGCCTGTTCCATTGAGGTCTAATGTAAATAACCCCTGGGCCGGTAGCTCATCGTTCCGCCAAGAAGTCAGGGACCATCTGTGCCCGGTCTTGAGATTAATCCCCAATTTCATTCCAGGTAGAAGCGTGTCTGTTGGATAATCAAAGCTTTGCCATAATACCCGCTTAACAGATCCATCTGGATGCAGCTCCCGAAGCACCAAATTCCCTGAACCCAACAGTGTAACACTTGCGTTGCGTGTTGCTAGTGGAGTTGGACTGAAGAGATCAAGAACAGTGCCTGCACTAGATAAAATGCTCAGCTTTCCATTAACATCGACGATGAGCTTGCCGTATATATCTCTGATCGGATTGTTTCTGTTGGCGACCCAAACTGCGTCCTTAGGTGCCCTCTCCCTAGAGTCATCCAAATTGTAAGGGTAGTTGATACGGTTTAGTCTGAAGAGTAGCTTTAATTCATCCGGATTATAGGATTTGATTTGGTTATTTCTATAGAATACCCCTAAATAAGGATTCACCATAGTTCCAAAACTAAAGAACTTTAAACAGAAGACGTTGTTTGACGAAATCAACTCGTCCCAGTCCTTGAGTTCTTGACCTTGATGTAAGGTATCAGTTTCTGAATAACAAGGATTGCTGAACAAAACACAAAGTAAAGTGAGAAAGGTGAATTTGCTTGCATATGCCATTGTTTCAGGATAGACAATCCAAGATGAGAAGTGATTTGCTTCAAAAACCTTATGGTTTAGTCAACATCTGAAATGGATGTTGGTATATTTAGAGCCGTGCCGCCTTGTTTTTCTTTTTATTCAATCAACATCTGAAATGGATGTTACTATATTTAGAACCGTGCCGCCTTGTTTTTCTTTTTATTCAATCAACGCTTCGTTCTTTTTACTTAACACCTGTCAACACATGAATGCACACCCTTTTTATAAGAAATTTTAATGCTAGGTATGTTTGAAAGGTTATCATGAATATTGACAATTAGTAAATGAGAACCAAAATATTTCATTTTCAGATATTGAGACAAAGTTTGAGAAATGAGTTTTGGTCTTATATTTTCCAATCAAACAGGCATGTTATACCATGATACACATGACTACACTTAATAATACAGTGGTGAGCTCTTATACTATGGTAAACATGACTCCATTTATATTTTTTATTCTATTTTTTTTTTTTTGAAAGGCAAGCTTGCAGTAAAAACCACACCCGGAAAGAAAACCAAACCGAGACAAAACAAAAATTACATGCCAAGTAACAGGTTTTTGAGCCACGTCACCCAGTTCAAATAAAACAACCAATTTTTTATTCTATTTGAAAAACAACCAATTTTAAAATTAATTTAAAGAAACTAAGATAAAAGTTAAAGATATAGAAATATTATTATTTAATAATGTAAGGCCCCCTTTTTTAATAAATTATATTGCTTTAGATTTTTTCAGTATAGATATAAGAAAAGAATATTACTTTTATGTTAATAAACTAGTATATCAAGGAAAAAGTTTTCAATATAAAAGATAGTTGTATTCATAGATGGCGATTTAATCGATTTGAAAGTAACTATCAATAAGAATGGTATAATAAGTTAATAACTAAAAAACAATAATAGTGTTTTTTTTTAAACAGAAACTCACTGTCTAATCTACTCTTAAAATACATCTTTATTAACAGAGCTTAAAACTACAACCCTTGGAAAAACAAAGTTTTATTAAACTTTTTAATACCATTAGGCTAAAAATCTTTTGATAAATAATAACAGTTGATGATTAAATTATTTTGAAAGGCTTGATGATGTTACTATTTGAGGTTGGTAATTCTCGATGGTACATTATAACATCACCCTTAAATTAATGTGTTTGGTATATGTGAAAGCTCTGACATCTCTCTCCTATTACAAACTTGGTGGACCCACTTGAGAGTCCGTTCGGTAGAAGGGGATACGTTTAGACATATCCTTTGAAAATAGATACGTTTGAAAGGTCATGTGATTTGTTCCTGAGTTTAATTTAATAACGGAAAAGAAAGGAAATTAAGAAAATTAGGTGGGAAAAGAAAGGAAAGGAAATGAAAATTATGATTTCCTTTTGTGTTCATAAGTTTAAATGAAAAGAAAAGAAATTAAACATTTTATGTGTTCCCAAGATGGATGAAAAATAAAAGAAAGTTGTATTTTTATTATTATACTCTGTATGGAGAAAATTAAATAAAAGCACTCCAACATGCCAACAAGATTATGTTTACCTCTAAACATCTTAAGTCACTCATTTTTGTTACCAGATTATGATTATCTCCATGTGTTGATTATGATTATCTCCATGTTTTTTAAATAGGGGTGTTCATGGTCCGGTTTTCACAGTTTTATGTCAAACCACTAACCAAACCATTGGTAACGGTTTTTGGTTTTTGCAAACCAAAACCAGACCATAGAATTCTTAAACCAAACCGAACCAAACCAAACCAAACCAAACCGTTAACGGTTTGGTCCGGTTTAATTTCACCGTTTGGGCTCGTTTGGAGAAATTTGCAGAAAGTTGCAGTGCCTATTAGTCAAGTTATTTAAGGCATTAAAGACTCTATTTAAGGCATTAAAGACTCTCGACTTTCCATATTAAAGTCTTACTTAAAAATGAAAGTATTAATTTATTCAACCTGTTTAAAGTGGTCCTAACTCATCATTTGATTCAATAACCAAAAATTCAGCCCAATACCACACCACCAGATGCAAAAATATGTAGAAGGTTGGATTCACATGTTTTTCTCAGTAAATATAGAAGGTTCGGTTTCTGGCCCGGTGTACATAATGACATACAATGTAGAAGGTTCGGTTTCTGCTTTCTGGTCCGGTCTGTAAATGTAGAAGGTTCGGTTTCTGGCCCGGTCCAAACAATATGCGCTCGTTTGGCGTTTTATACAAATGTCCAAAATGGCATACAATATACATACAAATAAAGTTGCGAATAATTTCTATATTTGAACAAGATTTCAAACGAAGTTGTTCAAACAAGCTGTTGACATGAGAGACTCAGGGGGTGTTTGTTTTTTCTTCAAACATCTTCAAGGGAGCTAATGTCTGCAGGCGCGCAGACATTACCCTTGAAGACTGTTTGTTTTTTTTCTTAAAACAGATCTGAAGTTATCTTCTTTCATCTTAAAAGAAAAGCAAGGAAATCTTGCTTAAAACATCTTCACAAAAAAACCTTTGCAGCCACCCTCTCATCCACTGCTCCTACCACCGTCCGCCAACACCACCACCCACCGTACGCCGCCACCACCACCCCCGTACCCCGCCGCCACCGTCCACCACCATCCACCGCCACCACCACCGTCCACCACCCACCATCCATCACCACCACCGTCCACCACCCACCATCCATCACCACCACCGTCCGCCACCACCACCACCATCCATCACCGCCACCACCACCATCCATCACCCACCACCACCACCATCCATCACCGCCACCACCACCACCATCCATCACCGCCACCACCACCGTCCACCACCCACCATCCATCACCACCACCGTCCACCACCCACCATCCATCACCACCACCGTCCGCCACCACCACCACCATCCATCACCACCACCGTCCACCACCCACCATCCATCACCACCACCATCCATCACCACCACCACCATCCATCACCGCCACCACCACCATCCATCACCCACCACCACCACCATCCATCACCACCACCGTCCACCACCAACCAAAACCATCCATCACCACCACCCATTGTCCACCACCACCATCCACCGCCACTACCCACCGTCCGCCGCCACTACCACCATCCACCACCACCACCTTCCACCACCCACCAAAACCAAATCGGCATGGCAAGCAAAGACTAAAAACTAGATGTAACTTGAATAAATGACTTCTATCTTGTGAGATAAGTTTGACAGTTATGCAGACAGTATCAGCTTATAAAAACAAACAGTCTTATATTTTCAGCTTGCAGATCTTCAGACCACATCTTCAGTTGCAGACATGAAAACAGATGAAATCAGCTTGCAGACAGTTTATGTCTGCAAAAACAAACAGCACCTCAAATTGCTATTATATATTTCATATCTGAAGGCCATTACTTATGTTTCTTCACCATAAATAACAACACAATCATTACAGTAATGAACTCATGGTAATAGAACCACTGTATTTGTTACTCTTTATGAAAAAACATCTTTGACATGAGCGCAATAAATTAATAAACCAACGCAAAATTACAAAAAGTGGTGTAGAATTAAACAAACAGTCCATAATTTTAAAACCATTGCATAATGAATTACAATAACATTCTATTTTGCAACTATTTTGACATATCTATTTTATTGTTTGGATACATCAAATAGTTAGTGTCTTACTTAACAAAAAATAGTAACTAAAAAATAGTAATAGTTTTTTTTTTAACAAAAAACTCACTGTCTAATCTACTCTTAAAATACATCTTTACTGACAATCGCATGCGGGACTTAAAACTAACCCTTGGAAAAACAAAGTATTATCAAACTTTTTAATACCGTTACTATAAACCTTTTGATAAATAATAAATTATATTTTGAAAGGTTGATGGTGTGCTATTTGAGGTTGGTAATTCTCGATAGTACATTATAACATCACCCTTAAATTATGGTGTTTGGTATATGTTAAGCCTCTGACATCCCATGATACACAAGAGTATGTGTTCCATTTTTAAAAGGGTGCTTCTTTTTGAAAAAACGTGTCGCCAAACCTACATCTCTCTCCTATTACAAACTTGGTGGATCCACCTGAGAGTCCGTTCGGTAGAAAGGGAGACATATCCTTTGAAAATAGATATGTTTGAAAGGTCATGTGACGTAAAGTTCATCTTTAGAAATGCGTGACATGTGGGTGGGTATGCCTTTCGCTTAACATATAATTCAGTTATTTTGATACAAAGTTAGATGCGTAACAATATATATCTTATATGTGCATGTATATAAAACAGACAGATGAAATCACGCTCCATATGTGAAACCAATCGTAAAGGTTTGACCAGATATCAAATGCGAAGTTAGTTTGGTGTGGATCGATGAAAAGTCATATAAAAAATATTTTTCATAAAAATGTACAAAGTTTTTTTAATTAATTGTTAATTTCATAATTTTCATTGTAAAATCCCTTTTTAATGTAGTATGGTAGTAGAAAGCATAGGTTTTTCAATAAATACTCAAGTTTAATACCCACTTACAACGCTTTGGAGTATATGAGTGGCTCAATGAAAAAAGACAGGGATCTTTGTGATCTCCAGTTCGATCCTAAGGGTGTTCGGGTTTTACGACAAGCGGGCCTTTGTGCAGATGGGTATTCCCCCGAACTGGATAATGGAGATAATTTAGAGGCTCCTAAGGCTTTGTACGGTTGGATTGGGCTGATTGGCAGTGGCCTTTTGTCATTTGGTCACCCCATACAGGATACATAGGCACTCTATGTTTGCTGGTCGTTTAAAAATAAAATCATCGTAAAATCATTGCCCAAAATAAAGAAAACTTATTAAAATAATTAAAAATGTTAGTAGCGACGTTGGTGACAACGGTGGTGGTGGCAACAGTGGTGATGGCGACGGTGACAATGGTGATAGCGGTGGCGTTAGTGCTAGTGGTAGTGATCGTCAGGTGGTGGCGTTATAAAAAATATGATGAGAGAGGTAATAGAATGCAAGAAAAATATAGTGGAGTGCGCATGAAAAAAGAGATAGTGATTCCAGTCTTTTTTCCATTCGCTCTGTCATTCCTGTAATCATCCTGATAGTTTTTAAGAAATTTATTATCACAAAAAAATATCATTGAAATATGCCTATAACGGCTTTAGACTTTTAGTAGGGGTATAAACGAGACAAGCCAGCTTATAGGCAATTTGAGATCGGCTCACTTAAAGCTTAAATGAACTCAAGTTCAAGTTTCACTTATCGAGCTCGACCTGACTCATGAGCCTAACACAACTGTTATTAATATATTTTTATGTAATATATATTAATAAAATGTATAACAATAACTTTTTATATATAATATTTTGCTACAAATAAATAAATAATATATTATGTTCTTTATAAAAACTATAACTAAACATAAAAAAAGAATAATTAAAATGTACATAAATTAATTAAAAATAATAAACAAACCAAGCCCGAGTTTTAACAATGCTACTTGTGAGCCAAGCTTTAGAAAAAAAATAGCTCAAATATCCCCAACTCAAGCTATCATAAGTCAGACGAGGTGAACTCGAGCCTAGTCAAGCTCTAGGGTTTTCTCTTTGATGGTGTTTCTGTGTAAGTTGGACCTAGAACATCAAATTCAGTATGTACAGCTGGCATTCTGTCTAAAAAAGTCTCACATAGTGTGGTAGTTGTTAATTAAAAAAGATATTTTATAAGAGCATTCTCATCCCATCATTTATTTTATATGAGAGGTGTTTTTATAATTTAAAGAGTGATTTTGGGTGTTGTGAGTGAAGAGTTTTTATATTTTAGAAAAAAACAGTGATTTTTCTGAATGTTTGAAAAGTTAGTGTTTATCCTCTATAATTTTTTAATATTTTTTAAAAGTGGTTGTGAGTGAGAGAAAGAGAAAAGTTAATAATAAAGATATAAAAAAATATTATTTAATTGAAATAGAAATAGAAAATATAATCAGTTTTAATATAATTTTTGATTAGGGCTATGAGAATAATAGTTTAGCAAATTATAGGGGCTATACTTTTACCTGCATATTTAGGGAAAACAAAAGTTAACATCAATCTGGTTCCTCATCGCACAGAAGCTTATTCAGATCCTTCATATTTCAGAAATCAACGCAGCTATGGAGAAACTGATGATGATGCGGTCAATCTATCGATCTATCTCACGCAGATCGTTACCTTTCGTCGCCGTAACCGGCAACCACCAGTCCGTCCGCCGTGGAATCCACCACTTGCACCATTCTCCGGCGTCGATGCTTTCAAGTAGCATTCTTTTCTTTCATTTTATTCTTCGAATCACTGTAAAATGATATTGATGTGTGTTTATTGCATGATGTTATGATATTATAGGATTTTAGGGCTAAAATTTGTTTAGATGAAGTTATCTTATCATTACAATTGGTACTGGTAATTGGCTCTTGAAATGCACAAAAGTTATGAAGAAATCACATTACACTCTGTTAAATTTAGTTGCATAATGTTGTGTTGTTAGGGTTTATTTGTTGTTTGCGTGTAACTGAGTCAGTTTTGCGTGTAATTAAAACTGAACCAAATGTATAGATTTTTATTTTATTTTTGATTTTGAATGTTAAGTGATTTATAAGAACTTAGTAAATACTGTAACCCAAATTTCTTAGTTCAAATGTGTGATAGTCAATTAATCATCAAACAACAAAAGATATTGTCCCAAATTTATTATTATGTTTCGGCCAAAGGGTAAAAACATAAACTTAATTGAACAGTAACCGATATCCGGAAAACCAAAACTAAACTGTTTTCAGAAACTTAAAAACCAAGTTTTCGATTTGAGCCCATAACCGACCCAAACCACTAGGCCTGTAAATTAACTGAATGTTTATTGAACCGTTCTGCAGGAAGCTCGTTTATCTAATAATCAAACGAGCATTAACAATTTTTTTTGTTCATTTAGTTAGCGTTCATTTATGTTCGTGAACGCTCATTTATGTTTGTTCATTTAAATTCATTTATACTCGTTCGTTTACGTTCATGCATGTGTGTCAGTTTATGTTTATTTAAGTTCGTTCGTTTACGTTCGTTAACATATGCATTTAAGCTATACAGGCCATCACAATTTGCTCTAGTTTTAATAACTTTTTCAGACACAGTACGCTGTTCACGTTTGCTTTAAATGTGTTTTAGTTAGATATGTTCGTTCACGGTTCATCTATGTTCAGTTATGTTCGTTTGTGAACCGCTCGTTTATACCTTTAATGAACAAACATAAACGAACAAGAACGTGTTTATCTTTTAATGAACGAACGCGAACAAGAAGACTGTGTTAATTTAGTTGTTCATGCCTGATAGTGTTCGGTTAAAGTTAAACGAACAAACACAAACGTGCATTGTTTGAATTCGTTTTACTCATTTACATGTCTAAAGCCAACCCATGCACATCCCCTCTTTGTGTGTGTACATTCCTAATTTTTCTTTTTAATTGAGTTTTTTCTTCATATGTAGACAACCGTTTTTCTTTCGCAACGGGAATCGGAAGCACACGTTGTTTTAGTGATGGCTTAACACACTTGCCCGACATAAAAGATAATGATATTAAGCTCGCGTTTAAGGAACTTATGGCGGTAAACTGGGACGAATTACCCGACACAGTTGTTAATAAAACCAAACGCGCATTATCCAGAACCACTGGGGACAAAACGAGCCAAGAGGCATTAGCCAACGTGTTACGGGCTGCAGAGGCCGTTGAAGAGTTCAGTGGGTTTCTTGTGACTTTGAAAATGGAGATTGATGATAGTGTCGGGATGAGTGGCGAGGTAACGTTATTTATTCTTATGAAGAGATTATATGTTTTGGTTTTTTTGCTCAAATGATGTTATGTTGCAGAATGTGAAACCATTAAGTGATGAAGTTGCTAATGCGTTAAGGGTGGCGTTTGAACGGTATTATGCGTATTTGGATTCGTTTGGACCGGATGAGGGGTATTTAAGGAAGAAAGTTGAGAATGAGTTGGGGATGAAATTGATACATTTGAAAATGAGATGCAGTGGCCTTGGTGGTGATTGGGGAAAGGTACTCTCTCTCTCTCTCTCTCTCTCTCTCTCTCTCTCTCTCACGCACACGCACCCACCCACACACACACACAATTTGTGTTAAATAAATAAATGTGGGAGTGGTTTTTTAGTTGTATATATTTTTATTCTGTCTTGGGCAACTGAGGGAAGCTAACCTAACATAATTGAAATTATTAGTGTACTTATAATCCATTTGCTTATGAACAAGTCCATTTGGATTATGGTTTATATCCAACACCTGAAAGAGAATTTTGTCAAACAGGTTGCAAATCTCCCAAAGTGTATTTTTAATACGTACATTGTTGTAATATTGTTTTATGATAGATATAATTTATATAATTATTTGCAACAATATAGTTTTTGTAATCGTATATAGCATGTACATAAATAACTGATATCAACCCGTACCTGTTTTGACACTATGTTCTTCTGTAATTGTAGGTGACTGTTCTTGGAACATCTGGACTTTCTGGTTCATATATCGAGCACAGAGCATAATCTGGTTTTGCAGAGGGATGCATAATGTCGTCTCTTGTTTGTTGTTTCAGAAACTTTGTTCATATGTGCTGTTTTAAGATGTTTCCGTTTGCTGTTTCACCAACGTTGGTTTGGTTGGATTTTGTCTCATCTCGTCAACTGAATAATAACATAGAACCATCGATGTTAGGTTTATTGTTTTGATTAAACTTGCAGTTTAGTCCTTTCATGTTGAGAGTTAGACGAAAATAATGACACTCTTAAAACTTGTTTCAGTAGCCTTGGTTCTATAAGGTTGAATAATGAGTCAAAACCGTGTATTCATGCATGTCATACGATAGTAAAAGCATACGCGTATTTGTTTATTTATTTACCCGAGCATTTGCAAAATGTTCATTTATTTTTTGTGATTTTACAAATAACATGAATCAAATCAATGGCATGTTACCTGCTCATTGTTACAATCTCTATTAGTATTAACCATTCATCATTTTCGTAGATAACCACTTCGGTGTTTAATCTTTACGAATAGTTTCTCCTTACTAATTTGCATTTAATTTCTACATATACTAAAATATAAAGCTATATGTAATGGTACTTTGAGCATGAAACCAATCGAAAGCCCTGCTTTTGCCAAGGGACGAGGGTGCTGCAACGTAAGCCCCATGCCCATATAACAACATGCTATGGTTTAGTGGGCAGGCCATGGGGGGTCTTATGTCGTTGCTTTTATAGCTTTGATTGGCTAGTTTGCTTTAAAACAAATTCAATTTTATTCCTTACGCCTCAGTGAATGTGAACCACTCTTGCCTACCTGACTTTTACTTTCCAGTTACAGATAGTCTTAACAAAATTTTGTGCCCATTTTTTATAAATTGTTAATACATCGATTATAATTAAAATAAACGAATATCATTAGAAAAACTACCGCGCAAAAAGATTTAAGAGGCCGTATGCATTCACAAAAGACGTTATGTAACTTTAAAATTGTTTGCTTTTTAGTATAAGAGACGTTAATTCGACTCACAAGTAAATAGGTCAAAATTGTCTTCAGTTGCATTATTATGGTAGCTAGTGACATGTATAAAGTACAAACTTGAAAGCAAAAGGAAACTAAAAACAACAAACTGATGTAAAAAGCAGACAAATATAAATATATTATAAACATTTCAAGTTACATTATAATGCAAGTTAATCCAACAACTGACCTAAACCTATACTACATCACCCCGAGCGAGTCAAACTGTTGGCTTCCTAAGCCGCTGAGCCGTGAGTGAAATAAGAGACCGTAGCTTAGACACAGCTGAGGTCTTATTAGGCGGGCACTTGGTCAAAGCCAAATTTAACAACCTAAAAGCCTCCTCAAGCTGGCCCGCAGCCAAATAAGCAAGCCCGGCTTTATAAGCTTCATCTGCCCGTCGGGCATCATAGAAACAAGAAGAATTATTAAGGTTTCCATCATCGATGCTCTTCTTATTATTCTTGGAAATTGGAGATAAAGAATTAAGTAATCTTGATGACTTGGCATATTCTAGAGATGAAATAGCTGAATTGATCTCGGCCATTAATGCCTCGGGCTTTGAGGGTATGACCTTGATGCTATCGTACACACTCCAATGGCGGATTCCTTCCCGAGAGCTCGTTTTTTGGTTGTTTAGTGTCAATTTTGATGACATGACTGAGCAAGAAAAAAGGTGAATGTGAACTGTTCTATAGTTGCCAGGCTTAACAAACTTTCGACCACCAATAATAAAGCAACCAGTAAATATAACTAATAAAAGGAAATTGCAGATCATCATGTGGAGTGTCGCGATGCGCCTCAACAAACTAACTAATCGTGAACAACCAAGTAACAATGTTCGGTCCGAATAAGGAACCACATGCCACCACGTCACGTCAATCATTTTGCTCAATATACACAGCACTTGCATACTCAAACAAGCGGAGCCCGAGCTTGACTGGACGCGGGCTCAGCTCGTTTAACTTACATAGAGTTCGAGCTCGGCTCGTTTCTATCTCCATTTCTATCTTAATTAATTTTTATATATTTTTAATTACTTTATTTTTTTTCAATTATAACTTTATATATAGCATAATATATATTATTTAGTTATTTTTTCATAACCTTGTATAGATTAATTAATAATTATTAAATATATATAAGTATACAATATAAAAATTATATTAATGAAGACTCGTTTAGGCTCGCGTGCTGGCTCAAGCTCGGGCTCGGGCTTGTGTAAGCTCGGCTTGATCAAACTTTTTTAAGAGCCGATCTCAAGTAGCTCGGCTCGTTTGCACCCCTACGTACAAGACTTGCTGTATACTTTTATTGATTAAGTATATACAATGAGGATAATTACACAGAAAGCTAATGAAAATAGAATTAGAAAGAAAACACAATCAAATCATATCTTCTAAGTAATAATTATATATTGTATCTGATAGTTGTTAAAATTTTCAATGTATCAATGAAAGAACATGTGCAAAACTGCAGATGAAGCATGTTATGCCCTAGAAATTAAATTAAGAAAACACCAACCTCTCTCTACAAATTAAGAATAAAAAACATTGCGTAAAGCAATGAAAGCAATTTACAACGAATATCACGCGCTAATATCGGCAGAATAAAGTTAATATGAAGGAATTAGATATGCTTTAATCATGATTACAAGTTTGCAAATTGAAGGATATGCTAAGCGAATTTGAGGTACCAAGTACCTGTAGAATGATTACGCGGAATCGGTGGAGCTTGATGGTATGAGGAATTGAAGGAATGGTACGAACCGACGCAATGACGGTGGCAGACAACAGGAACCTTTGTGTGGCTTCAAATTCTGCAGGGACAATAAATAAAAACGGATTGAATTAACTTTACCTTCTTTTCCGTCACGTGTAGTGTAATACTATCATACGTATTCGTATTGTAGTGCTAAGCGATTTATAATTGATCATTTTTAAGCCATGCTACATACCCAATGATAAAAGGCGATCTCATATGTTCGCGATCATAAATAGCGGTAGCTCAAGACCATTATTTCCTGTTTTTGGGAAGATCGGTCGTCCGAAAGCTCAATGCGATAAAACCAGATTGGGATCGGATTCGAAATTCAAAACTTTGAGCTAAAGCTATTGCCTTTATAATCGATATTAATGGCTTAAATTGTTATAATATTATTATTTTTAACAGAATTATAACGATTTATATCCCACTATTTTTGTATAGAATAATATCTATGGCTTGTGATTGAATTAAAATCTGAATTTTAAATCATGTTTTATTTGCATAATTCTTTTCTTTCAAATTAACTTAACAATACAAAACTACAAAAGGCGGGCTTTAGATTAATAAGGTTTAGTTCGGATTTTAGCTGTTTGTTTCACGTTTTTGAACTTGTAACAGGTCATGTAAATTGCACTTGATTATATAACCTTTTTTCTATTTGTTGTTTTACGTATATTTTAAGAATATGTAGTTATGTGTATGTCTTATAATTGAGCATCCTAATCATTTTACAAATTTAAACACAATAAGGATTTTTAACAAAATAGAAAAATGGTTGTATCAAAACTTAACCGTAAAACCGATAAACCAACCGCTTCAGTTTGCCACTTTCTAGAACCGTAGCTACCGGTTTATTTATTTTTTCTAAATGTTTGTTAAAAGCAACCGACAGGAACTGTGCACGTCTATAAGCATTTTCTTTTCATAATGCAAAGTTAGTTTATCTATCAATGGCATAACATACTTAAAAATTAAAATTTACAATAAGCATCTTATATAAAGAATAATCATCAAATTAATATCTTGACCATGCTAATCATTCATATACACAACAAATTCAATCATTTGTGTTCTGATTGTCGTATTTATTTAAACGGGTGTCCTCAAGGGACATTTTAGTGGCAACGTATCTTTCCTCTATCTTAAAGGTTGAGTATTTAAATCCTGTTAGGTGCAAGTATACATAGCTGACAGGAGTAGATTAGAAGCCGTTAAAACAAAATTCATCTAAACGGGTCGCGTGCTTGACGATATGTTTAACTTGTTTAATTTAACTCAACTGATTCACTAACTCATTAATAACTAATAATTTAACCCCATTTTTTATAATTCACCAACTCGAATATACTTTGTCAACTCGTTGACATGTTTAGATAAACATGGTCGCCTTGGTCGGGTTACACAGTTATAAAGATGAAGATGTATGGGTAATAATTTTGGACCGGGCTTTGATGGATCCGAAACAAACAAAAAACTGACCTGACCTGACCTCCAGTGGGTAAAAATGGCGGGAAACCATGAATAATAATAATTAGGGATTTAGGTCACAACACATCTTCTTCTCCGTCCAATTAACCTCTTCTTCTTATTCTGATCCCAAAATGGAGGATGATCATGATATCGACGAAGACGAGTTTGAGTTCTCCAGAAACTATTTCTTAGCCAAGGAGTCTGGTAAATCAGGGAAGAAATCAGCTCGAAAGCTTTCCGAAATCGATCTCCTTGATGAACAGGTTAATTAGTAGTTGTTACAAAATGTTAGGGTTTATTATGTTTCCAATCGGTACATGTTTAGGATTAAATTAGATCTAATTTTCTGTGTAATTATTGAAAAATTGCAGGATCTTCGAACCGAGGTGTCGAAAATTGAGCCGAAACACGAAAAGGAAATTGCTTCATTGATTAATAGTTACAAAAGTTTGTACAATGAGTGGTTGTTTGAGTTGAGGTTTGTGCATTCTCATTTCATTTGTAGGGTGTAGCTTATTAATTTTGTTAACTTTCAACTTCAATATGTACTTGTTTATTAAAAGTTTCATTATGCTTTAAAAAAAGGTTCATTTGGGAGTTAATCTAGTAAACAATTTGATTATCTCTTCTAACTGAAAAGGTTCACTTGGGAATCAATCTAGTATTTTTTTTTAGCACCAAACTAAACAAGTTGGTTAGAAGAGAACTCATTGACATTAAAATGATAAATTTGTTTTTTTTATTTTATTTTTTTTTACTTTTGCAGATATGGTTTTGGTCTTTTACTTTATGGTTTTGGGTCTAAGAAGAGTCTGATTGAAGATTTTGCCTCGACAGCTTTAACCGAGTATAGTGTGATTGTAGTTAATGGATATCTTCAATCAGTTAATCTTAAACAGGTATTATATTTTTCATTCACACAATTGTAAATGTTAACTCCTGTGTTTTTATCAACCGAACGAACACGAATGGAGAATGTTTATGTATGTTTGAGTTTAACCAAACAAACGAATGAGCATGAACAATAGAAGAATTAAGTTTTTATGTTCGTGTTTGTTTGTCAAGAAAATGCACGTGTTTGTGTTCATTAAACTTTAACCAAACAAACGATTGAACACAAACAAGTAAATAGATGAGGTTTGTTTGTTAGGAAGATGAATGTGTTGATGTTCGTTCGTTGAGAGTTTAAACGAACGATTCACGAACATAAACGAACAAACATAATCGAACACATATGAAAAACATAAGTGAGCTAAAACCAATCAAAAGTAAAATTGAACAATAATGTATGGGGTCTAAAAAGTTATTAACTAAACAAAATTGTTTTGGACCTAAAAATTAAAATGAGTATATATTAACAAACATGCATGAATAAACATAAATGAATTTAAATTACGAAGGACATAAACGAACGAGCCAGACATGTGTTCATGTTCGTTCGTTTAACTAAAAGAGCAAACAAATTTGTGCATGCCTGTTCGTTTATTAAATAAATGAACTTGCCGCCGAGCGGTTCATGAACAATTCACTGAAATTTCAGTTTGTTCACAAATATGTAGGTTGCAATGGCAATGGCTGAAGTATTATTTGAACAAGTGAAACTACAACCGAGGTCTTCTGGAGGCTCGCTTAAAAGTCAACAACCGTTTAGCACCCGGTCAATGGATGATCTCATTGCTTTTCTTGACGGGCCCCATGCACCAGAAAGCGAATGTTTTGCTTGTCTTGTTATTCACAATATTGACGGGCCCGGTTTGCGAGATTCTGAATCCCAACATCTTCTTGCAAGAATCGCTGCTTGTTCTCATGTTCGTGTTGTTGCTTCTATAGACCATGTGAATGCACCTCTTTGTAAGTTTAAATCCTTTTTTATTTATGGTCAAATGGGTCAAATCAAGAAAGTTTATCTTGAAATGAAACAGGTCAAATAAGTTGAACGGGTTGAAAGAGTGGAATTGTGTCTTTGGTAGGCTTGTAAACAAACCGAACAGACACAAATGTTCATGTTTGTTCGTTTAACCTTAACCAAACAAACGATTAATTAAAGGAACGAGGTTTTCATGTTCGTGTTTGTCTGGTAAGAAAATGATCATGCTCATGTTTGTTTATGTTTGTTCGTGTTTGTTCGATAACAGTATAAATGAGTGGTGCGCTAATGTAAACTAATGAATATAACCAAACATAGATGAATGAACATAACTGAGCTAATAATACCTTAAAAGTTAAAAGTAATATGAAGAACAATGTGTTGGGCCTAAAAATTTATTAAAACTGGACTAAGTTGTAGCGGGCCCAAAAAAATTAAAATGAATATATGACTGCACAAACATAAACTAACGAATATAAATGAACGTATCTGAACGCATTTAGATGAAGTGATTAACGAACATTCAGAAACTTAAATAAACGAATGAACATAAACTAACGGACATAAGTGGATGTAAACGAACAAACATAAACGTGTAAAAATAAACAAACGTAAACGAACATTCATGAACAGAAATAAATGAACGAATCTAAACAAACATAAATGAACGTATATAAACGAGCATAAACAAGTTATAATAAACGAATGTTCAACATGAACAAGTGTTGTCGGGTCAACCAGTCAACCTCTACTAAAAACAGCCCGTTTCAACTCGAATTCATATTTACCATGTTGCGATCTCTATTATAAATAGAAACTAAAGCTGCAACAAATTAATAACAGTGTGGGACAAAAAAATGGTTCACGTACAATTCAATTGGTGTTGGCATCATGTTCCTACATTTGCACCATACAAAGTCGAAGGCGTTTTCCATCCTCTTATTCTTGCTCATGGAAGCGCGTCACAAAGTGTCAAAACCGCAACAATCGTTTTACAGAGTTTGACGCCAAACGCTCAGAGCGTTTTTAAAGTTCTTGCTGAACATCAACTAGTGCATCCTGATGAAGAAGGTACACTTCCTGTTTTTTAAATATTAAAGGCTCCGTTAATTTGGTTTTATGCACACCTTTAGGGTTCGGTAAAGGGTCAAAATGGGTTCAGGTCAAAACAGAACGCTTTTCAGAAACGGGTTGATTATCGTTTGCCATTTCTTCTGAACTGTGTTATAACTAATTTGTTGATTGTAATATGAATTTTTGTTTATTATTTAAGTTAGTAATTAGTAGCATCAAAATTGCTAAACAAAATGCAATTATGATGAAACTAGGCTGGTTTGGCAGGACAATCTCGACATGACCTCGAAAATTTTACACGAACCCGAAAATCGTGTCACACATGAACCAAAACGCGACATGTGTGTTCACTGGTTGACACAAACACAGCCCGTTTAACGAGAAAAAAGGTTACTTGTTTTTTCTATATATTAATACTTAAAATTTTTTAATATACATATTTTATTTTCTTTAAGCAACTATGCTATATTATATTTAGAATTCTACATTTTGACAAAAAAGTACTCAAAGTTATTATAAAAACACGTTAAAGAAAAATAGTAACCCGTGAACCCGTCAGGTTGACACAAACGCGGCCCTTTTAGCTAAACGAGTTCTTGGGATCAACTCGAAGTTGACCCAAACCCATTTTGCCCAAACAACCCAAAAAGATTAACTAGAAAGCCTAAATCGATTCAGTGTCCTACATTTGGGCTAAAGTTGACTATATTGACTTCTGTTTTCTTACGTTTAGGAATGCCCATTGATGTATTGTTCACAAGCTGTAGAGAGCGTTTTCTGGTGAGCAGTCTAGTCACACTAAATTCCCATTTGACCGAATTCAAAGATCACGAATTGGTCAAAGTCAGAAGACACTCAGACGGACAGGATTGCTTGTACATCCCTCTTTCAAAAGATGCACTTGAAAAACTGATTCAGGAGATCCATCAATAGGATGTTGCCACATGTCACTCAAAACATATCGGTTGGATTGTGTGATACATGAGAAAATGGGTAATGCAGCTGTCATATTTTATTAGAGTTGAGTATAGGGAATCATGCTTTAGGCAAAATTGTTTGGTTGGTAGGAATTGGTGATGTAATGTTTTGGTTTGGTACATTAATTAAGTTATGGTTTATTATGTATCATTTCATAGGGTTGGTGACAATGATAACACTTATGAGGTTACATTGTGAATTTGTGAGCATCAAGGGACCATGAGTTGGTTACATTGCTACTTTGAACCATTTAATTGTATGACTTTACTAGACATTGTCATGAGGATCTTACAATTGAATTAGGTTAGGTCAAATGTTACCCTCTAAATAGGCAATTCATGGTTGTTATGTAGGTGTGCATTCAATTTATAATCAGTTTTAAGAAGAGACATGCAAGAACCTTATAAATATTATATGTAATACATGAAAGATAATCGATCTAAGTGGGGGAGAGACATAGTTGCAAATTTGTCTATGTAACTATGTTCATTCAGTTGCATGCTTTTACTAAGCATTGTGTTGTATTGAGAACCTTAGTGATTGGAATGTACGTGCTTATAACCGAAACGACTTTACTAAACCCGCCACGTGTGTAGACGTCTCTTTAGTCGTCTATGTCGTCCTATGAACAGCGAGACATAATGATTCAAGGTTGTTATATTTGTATTTAATTTATACAAATATCTAAACTATAAATTCATTTTTTTATTTACTCAATATTAAAGAAGCAATTAGAAGACATTTTGGAAATATTATAGGATTGAAATTAATAAGCACTACATACATTTTAGTCTGTCAAAATATCAACGTTAATCTACTAGATACACTTAGAACAAGGTAACATTAGTATGATGTGTATGAATCTCTTATCTAAATGGGATGACATATTTATAAATACTAGACGGGTGTCTGCGCAATGCAGCGGAAAACATAGACTTGTTAATCACGTAACAAGTTTATGGGTGTTTATTGTTTGGTTTGAAACCGTAAAACCGTTCAAACCATCCATTGGTTTGGTTTCACAGTTGAATTTTTTCATTAACTTTTGGCCGGTCATTTTCATTCTTCAAAGTTTTGGTTTCAGTTTTCAACGAACCCGCTACTAACGGTTTAGTTCACAGTCGGTCAAGCCGCATTAAAAGCTGCTTCAGGTAAGGTGGCAAAACATGAGAAGATGTGTGTATTTATTCCTTTTGCTTTTGATACTTTTGGTTTCCTCGCGCCTGAAGCTGTGGAGCTACTTACCCGTGTTCAGCGGGTCATGCATAGTAATGTTATGACTCCAAGATCAGCAAATGTAGTTTTTAAAAGATTGGGTTTTGGGCAATTCAAAAGGGGTAGCGGTGCAGCTTGTTGCCCCTTGCCTTCTGTTTCGATGTAATCTAAACATTTGCTTTTCTGTTTGGAATTAGTGTACCTTTTAATCTTCACAGTAAATAATACATAAATTCACCATCAAGTTTAAAAACCATCAAAACCAGACCGCAAACGCCCTTAAATAAAATGTTATTTTTTTTAACTGAAAAAAAATTATAACAATATCATACTCAAATTAAAAAGGAAAATATGCTCGTTTTTTTGGTGCAATTTCTTTTAAAAAATATTAGCGTATGAAAAAATTATTAATGCTTAAAAATAATGGGGAAAGTTGGTTTAAAAGTGAAAATAAAAATCACATATTAGGTGTTGTTTGTTTTTTAAGACGAAAACTGTCTGCAATCTGATTTCATCTGATTTCATGTCTGCAACTGAAGATGTGGTATGAAGGTCTGCAATCTGAAAATATAATACTGTTTGTTTTATAAACTAGATATCGTCTGCAAAAACTGAAAATTAGTTACCTATCACGTATATTACAGTAGATAGAAGTCATTTAGCGTTTGTAGACTGCTAAAATAATTGGTGGTGGTGTACGAACTGTGGAAGTGCGTGGTGGTGGACGATTGGTGGCAGACGATTGTGGTAGGCGGTGAACGGAGGTGGTGAATGGTGGGTGGTGGTGATGGACGGTTGTGGTGGGTGGTGGACGGTGGGGGTGGCAGGTGGTGGACGGTGGGTGGGGGTAATGGAAGATGGTTGTGGACGATGGTGGGTGGTGGAGGACGGTGGTGGTGGTGGCGGATGGTGGGTGGTGGTGGTGGCGGACGGTGGGTGATGGGTGGTGGTGGCGGACGGTGGTGGGTGGTGGTGGACGGTGGTGGTGGGTAGTAGTGATGGTGGTGGCGGACGATGGGTGGTGGTAGTGGATAGTGGTTGTGGCGGGTGGTGGACGGTGGTGGCGGCGGACGGTGGTTGTGGCCGATGGTGGGTGGGTAGTGGTGGTGGCGGCGCACGGTGGGTGGTGGTGATGTTGGACATTGGGTGTTGGTAGGATGTTAAGAAGTGTGAAGAAGTGTGAAAAAGTTAATAATAGCTTATTTTTAGGTATATTGGTTTTTAATTATCCCAACTATTGCCTTTTGGTCACTGCTGACCCCAACTAATGAATTGGCTACTGATGGTCCCAACTTTTATAGTATTTGTTCCTAATGGTCCGTGACTAACAGAATCCTAACGCCGTTAGTTTCAGGTAGCCGGAAAAATGTTTTTGGCCGAAAAATTCAAATTTGTTGCCAGAAAACACCACCTGAACACCACACCCACCGCCAATTGACTCACCGCTAACCAACTACCAGAGCTTGAGCACCATCAACCGATTCTGATGGTGGTTCTAGGGTTTCCGACGACCTCAATAACCGGGGCTTTTACTTAAAAAAGTTTCCTAAAGGTCCGATACGAAGTTACCAAGATGTTTGTGACGAAAATATTGGGTTTTCGGGGGGACTCCTCCACTGTTGCCTTCGTCGTTGTAAGGCGAACTCCATTGCTTCCTCCGTCGTCATTTCATTTGCAAGTATTCTAAGAAGGATCAATAATATATAACTTGATATAACTATACTCCATTGGGATTAGAACTCAATAGTTCCTTTAGATCAAAGCCCTTTTGGTTTTTGAAAATCGATGTTAATTTAATAATAATAATAATAAAAATAATAATAAATCTAACTAATATATTAAAGCAATATATAAACATGGCTTTCAAATATGTAATCCACGTAGGATACCAACTAATCAATTTCCATTTATACATATTCCACCTAATTAACTAATTTTTTAATTACCATTCATTCAATTTAATAATTTTTTTATGTTAAATGATATAACAATTAATGAATTTATTACAAATTTAATATTTATTAATTAACTCAATTAAACCAATTGTTACTCTCTTAAAATTATATTATTAACAATTTCTAATAATAAAATTATAATTGTTACTAAATTATTTGACATTATGGATTTTTTAAATAATTATAATTGTTTTATATGCTTGATTTTACTTTTAACTTGTATCAAATATGTAAATATTTTTTATTGACATTATATCATTTTTCAGCCGACGTGTATTAACCTAGTGAATAAATAAAAGAAAATCAAACACCCTCAATGAGGTGACATCAAGGGCAATCAAGTCATTTCCTTACACCAACCTCCTTATCCTCCTTCCCTTGTTACTACCTACAAATCGTAAAATCAATAATAATAATTATTATAAAAATAATATTACCACGGCAGCTGCATGCAAACCTCTCTATCGCCATAAAAAATCACCTAAAATAGACAAGTTATGAAAAATTATTCGATTCTGTTGGTCAATTCGAAACGCATATCCTTTGAATCTTCATCCAGAGTTCCGGAGGTAAAACTCCTTTTTCGTTTATTATTCCAGGATATGATCATTGATATGATTCCAAATTTGCGTTATAGGAGCTGCTATAATTGTTGATTTGTCGGAGTCTTCGGGGGCCAAAATCCAGAGGGATCTCGTAATAAGCTTCTGGATTTGACTCTCGCCATTATCTGGTATGCATGCATGCTCTGCATTAATGAATTAATTAGGTTTAATCTGGATTTTACTTGATGATTTTAGGTTTAATCTTTGAATTTTGGGGGGTTTATTGAATCCTCGAAACAATTGAACCCTGGAATCGATTAATACGTCTTATTATTGCTTTAATTTGGGGATTATGATTTGTAAATGTATACAGATAATACTTGATGAACTTGTTTATTTATTCTCCTTATTGTTTAACCTAATTCTGTGCAGAGTTAATTTTGTTTATATAAAACTGGTGAAAATGGAGATCTAGCCAGCAAGTTACTAAACCATAAGGTTTACGTGTTTGTAGAGTTGTAAACGAACCGGACGAACATGAATGGAGCATGTTGTTCGTTAAGAAAATGAACATTTGTCGTGTTCATTTATATTTGTTCGTTAACACTATAAAGTATGAACGTAAACGAACGAACAAACATATAACTAAGCATAGATAGTGATGAACGATAACAGAGCTAAAACCAATGTGTTGGGTCTCAAAAGTTATTAAAACTAAACTAAGTTGTAGTGGGCCATAAATTTTTAATAGATTATAACAATCGAACTTAAACACTGATAAACTAACAAACACAAATGAACGAACAAAAACAATTATTCACGAACATTAATGAAGAAACGATACATGCGTTCATACTCGTTCGTTTAACTAAATGAACAAACTTTTTGATTGATGATGTTTGTTTATATTAAATACACGAACTTTGCCGAAGTGTTCACTGAACGTTAGGCTTGTTGGCCATTCTTACAAATGATCAAAATCTGCTCAAGAGACAATTAGAGAGAACTAGGTCTATAAGTGAAACGAACGTTTGGTGAACCGTTCAACAGGAAGTTCGTTTAATTACTAAACGAACAAACATGAACATTTTTTTTTTGTTCATTTAGTTAAGCGAACAAACATGATCACAAGTCTTGTTTGTTCATTTGATGTTCACGTTCAAGTTCGTTCGTTTACATTTGTTTATATATTCATTTTAAGTCTTTAGGCCCATTAAAACTTAGTCTTGTTCTATAGATATAAAATATTACAGTTTACTCTAGTCTTATGAATTTTTTAAGCCCAGCTGATTTTCATTTTACTTTTCATTGGTGCTCGACCGGTTATGTTTGTTCATCTATGATCTGCTACATCCGTTCATGAACCATTCGTTAATAACAAACGAACATGAGCACGCTCATAGCTAGAAGATATGATTTGATTTAAGTTTTCTTTGTAATTATCCTTATTATATATTATACTTTTTATAAATAGTTGATTAATAATATTTCAGAAACCGGGCTGACTCTGATATTTCCGGAATGGATGAAGAGAAGGTTCGGGATGATGATAATAACAATATTTCAGATACACGCCCACAACCGATTATTTTACCACCCGAATCAAATCCAGGTGATCGACCCTCCTCTGAACATGGCAGTGAAGATACATTTTTAAGTTTAAGTCCAGATTCAACTTCAGGACATAAAATTGTTGAGAATGTTGGCATTTCTCCAAATGTAGACAAATATGGCTCAAATCAACTTTCAAAATTTGGTTCACCAAATGTTGACAAAAATGGTCCCTCAAATAAACCACAGGCTGATAAGTATGTATGGAAAGTTAATGACTACAGAAATGGCCCATCAAATAGACAACACCTTGCAAAGGATGATAACAAAGTTCATCATATTGATACGGCTGCACCATTTGAGTCGGTTAAAGAAGCGGTTTCGAAATTCGGTGTGATTGTTGATTGGAAAGCTCATAGAGCTCAAAACATTGAGGTATGATTTACCTGTCTATGAATTTATTATAATATAAAAAAAATGTTGACCCAGTCTGACCAGCCCGCTTTGATGTATGTAAAAGATGGCCAGTTTGGCACGAACCCGGTCTGAATGACTTGCCCATATTGCCACCTAGAGGTGAGCATATCGGTTCGTAACCTAAACCTGTTCGGTTTGGTTTCTGGTCAACTTGGTCAAAACCGATTCCTGCGCATCGGTTTGTGAACCATCGGTTCCAAACTGGTTGTTGCTTCAAAGCTGTAAACCAGTCCCGAACCTGTGGTCAAATTTGGTTCCGAACTGGTTCTTATATTAACGGTTCCGAACCGGTTTGGTTATTAGTTCCGGTTCAATTAACTGGTTTCGATGTGCACCTCTAAACTTAGGGGTGGCAGTCCTGACGCAACCCTAAACACGGCACAAAATAATCAGGGGTTGGAAAGTCTAACCTGTTTAAAAAAATGGGCCATGTTCAGTTGGCCCGTTAACCTTTTTAGGTTTCAAAATTCAAATATGAATGTCTCCACATAAATGACTCAAATAATTTAACGCTTACCATATAAAAATGATTTATTACCAAAGTTTTTTTTTTCCTTTTAGTGGACTTTTTTTATTTCTACCATAAATGAACTTATTTATTATTATTATTTTTGAACGGCCAACAAACATAGAATGCGTAGGTACTCCGTACGGGGTGACCCAATGGCGAAAGGCCACCGCCAGCTGGCCCAACCCAGCTGTACGGAGCCCTTAAGCGCCTCCGAACGAAACCTACCCCTCCCCCCCCCCCCGCCCCTTTTACTATAGTGTTTGCACATATATTTTGGTTAAAGTAAAAATACAAACTTTGGTAATAAATTATAAATCAATTTATTTAAATGTAGAAACTGTATTTTTAAAATCATATAAGATAGTATCCTTGTGATAAAAATACAATGTGGAAAATATCAGATTAAATTATCTTGGGTTTGGATGAAAAGTTTATATTCCGGCTAAACAAGTCGTGTTTGGGTTGACCCGGATTTATACATATATCCAGGTTAGAGTTGAAATCTTTGACACGAATAGTCGTGTCCGGTTTTCACAATTCAACCCGTCATTGCTGCAGTAAAATACCATATATATGTTATCTCCATGCTAGTTATTTTTAGAAATAAACAAAATATCAACCCGACACATTTAACCCGAACTATTTGTTTGGTCATACAGAGACGCAAATACATCGAGCAGGAGCTCGAAAAAGCCGAACAAGAAATTCCAGCATTCAAAGAAAAATCTGAGCAAGCCGAGCAAGAAAAAGAGCATGTGTTATGCGAACTCGGCAGCGCCAAACGTTGCATCCAAGATCTAAAGCTAAAACTCGAACGGGCCCAAACCGAAGAAACCCAAGCCAAACAAGATTCCGAACTGGCCCGTTTAAGGGTCCAAGAAATGGAACAAGGAATCGCGGATGAATCAAGTGTTGCCGCCAAAACCCAACTCGAGGTCGCCAAAGCCCGCCACCAAGCCGCCGCCGCTGATCTCATAACTGCCACTAACGAACTCGAAGAAACGCGTAAAGATTATCAAATATTAATATCCGAACGAGACGCTGCGGTTCAAAAGGCCCAACAAACAGTTTCACAAGCTAAAGAAACTGAAAGATTAGCTGAAGATTTAACTATACAACTAATAGCAACAAAGGAAACAATAGAATCCACACATGCCTCACATTTAGAAGCCGAAGAACAACGGGTTCAAGAAGCTAAATACCGCGATCAGTATGCAATTAATATGGACATCGAGGTTAAACAAACCGAAGATGAATTAAAAAAAGTTAAAGAACAAATAGTATTAGCTAAAGACTTAAGATCAAAACTAGAAACCTCATCCGGGCTACTTCGAAATTTAAAAGATGAATTAGCTATTTATATGCAAGGAAAGGTGCCTGAGGTAGAAGATGATAATAAATTTACCCGAAAACATATACAATCGGGTGTTGCGGGTGCTAAAAAGAATCTTGAAGAGGTTAATAGTGAGATAGGAAGAACTAGTGAAGAGATTATGTGTTTGAAATCCGCGGCAGCGTCATTGACCGCAAAGCTCGAAAGCGAAAAGCAAGTATTAAACAACATACGGAAGCAAAAAGGGTTAGGAGCGGGAGCGGTCGTAAACCTCGAGTCGGATTTAAAACGAACGCGTTCAGAACTTGATAACATTAGAAAACGCGAAAAAGAAGCCCGTGAAAAGCTCGTGGAGCTCCCGAAACAGTTGAAAAAAGCCCATGAAGAAGCCGATAAGGTCCGATCATCAGTTGAAAAGGCCCGCTCAGTTTTGAAAAAAGCTAAAGAAGAAGCCGAGGAAGCTAAAACAGGAGTGAACTCAATAGAGGGCCGAATCGCTGCAACTCAGAAGCAGATTGATGCAATCCGGGCTCAAGAAAAGCTAGCTTTAGGAGCGATTAAAGCACTAAACAAGAGCCCGCAAAAACCCGATGACCCGAAAGGCGGGGTGTCGATCTCGTTACAAGAATATTATGAAATGAGTAAACGGGCCCACGCGGCCGAAGAGGCCGCAAACAAACGGATCGAAGAAGCCGATGCCAAAATAGACGAAGCGAAAGATTCAGAAATGCAGAGTTTAAAAAAACTCACACAACTCAACTCGGAAAACGCAGCCCGGAAAGACGAATTAAACGCGGCTATACAAAGGGCGGAAACGGCACGAGAGTCGACTTTGAGTATAGAAGAGGAGTTGAAGAAACGGAAGGGCGAAGATGACCAAACACAAAAGCCCGAGGCGGCACCTAAGGTCGGGTTGTTTAAACGGTTGAGTCAAAAGGAGGCACCCCCGTCACTGGGCCCGCCAGCGGGTAGTGCTTCGCCTAGCACGAGTAATGGCGAGGCCGAAGGGAGTAGTAACGCGGGCGAAGCGGCGCAAGATGGGAAGGGTTTCTTTAGGAGGAGGAAGAAGTTGGTGATGCCCAAGATGAACTTTATTAATATGAAGAAGAAACCACTATTTAGCAAGGGTATTTGAATGTTGTTGTATCATACATGATTTTCAAAATGGCATTGTTGTATAGAGGTGAATGGGTAGTTTGAATAATGTTAAAAAGATTCTGAATGTGGTAATTTAGGCTTGTAATACTAGTTGTATTATCTTTAGAGTTAATTTTCTTATATTGTTAATGTGGTTTTGCTAAAATGTATATTTAGAGTCTAGGTTCCAAAAGTTGCAGATTTGAGCTGTTTTTCAGTTTAATAACAGTATTGCACTAACTTTCTTTAAAATATCTGTTAATTTTATCATTTTTTTTAGTAATTTATATCGACAGTCCATCAAGATAGTTAATTAGATGAATGGTCTGTAAGGTGAACACAAAAAAATCACTCAATTTTCAGTTAAGTCAATCATGATTTGGTTTTTCGGTATTTAAAAATAAGCCGATTAATTGATTCATGTAGGGTTGTAAATGAGCTGACCCAGAGCTCGTTTAGGCTCACAATCGTAGTCAAAACCAGATATGTGAAGCTTGGGCTCATTTAACAAACGAGCCCCAATATAAGCTTGAGCTCGTTAATGCTCAACTCAATTCAATCTTTTAACGAGCCAATCTCGAGTAGCTAGTGAGTGACTTGACTCATTTGCACTCGTCAACTAAAAAACTACAACTTTTTTATTAGCTTCACCTAGGTTGAGTTGCCTACAAGCGTTTTTTAAACCTTTTTCTTAAAATGCAAAATAATTTATACATTAAATACAATAACAAAAACTATACTAGTAAACTATCAATCAAATTATTTTACCATATTCATTAACTAATTATTAATGCTCAACTTTTTTGGAAAACTAACAAGCCCACCACAAGGTGGTAAATACAATCCACGTACCAGTTAAAACTGTCACGCGTTTCGTTCAATTATTTCTTCGTGAACTGAGACCCCAGGCCCATATATCAAACGACAATGGTCATCGAACGAGCCAACTAGTCGAGTAACCACTTCCTTGAAGAACATAGATGCAATCTGCAGATCACCATCACAAACCAACTTATCATAATATTCCAAACCGATAATCTAAATATCATTAAGTAAATATTAAATAACTTTATTATAACTTTGTAACAGAATTTTCAAGGTTTGAAAATATAATAATTACCTGTGAATACAAGGGCGACTGAAACTTAAAATCCACAAAGAAATGAAGGTTGCATGTTCCTGGTATGGGCCCCGGGTTGAACTCCCAAATGTTTATTAAATGATCAAAAAGGCTGCTTTGTGATACCGTTGTCTGAAGTTAAAACAAAAGAAGGACAAATTGCATCAAAATGGGGTGTTAATCGTGTCGGGTTTGCTGGTTGAATTGTAGATTGTTCAACCTGATGCATGACTTATATTTTTATTTGTAAAATATCTAACCCTAACCTTGGCACACATAAAATCGTGTAACTCGAACATGACCTGTTGAGCCCGTTTATCTAAACATGACAAACGGGTTTGTGGGCTGTAATAATGTAATATAATGGGTAAATGGTTAAAAAGCAGGTTGGTGAGTCGACGTGCTACGTTAAATGGGTTTAGCAGGTCAACCCAAGCATCACCCGCTAAACCCATTTATCTAAACATGGCAAAACCATTCAGTTGGTTGTAGTAATATATAAGTTAAATAGATCGAAAGGCGGGTCGACATGTTAACTTAAACAGGTTAAACAGGTCAACCTGAACACGACCATTTAAATTAAACAGGTCAACCCGAACACGACCCATTTATTAAAAGAATTGATACAAAAACCCAAAACCTGATTGTTTTCATGTTGTGTCGGAAATGTCCACCCCTGGTTTCAACCAGTAAGTATTGGCGGACCCAGGATTTTTCAACGAGTAAATGTATTCTGGCTATAAGCGTTTCTACAGAAATTAATAAACCCTCACCTTCACCATTTTTGGTTTCACCAACTGCACGTGAGACACATAACTTTCAACAAGAAATTTAAAACCAATTTCCAGCTCAGCATCAAACGAAGAATCCGAATAACGCCTAATTATATCCGATCGTTGACACCACGGAAGAAAATCCTGATACATATCAACAGCAGCCACGACTGCAAATAACTGCTCGGGAGAATATCTAAAAACAAAAGCCAGGAACAGTAAATTATCCATTCATTAACACTTGAAAGAAGAAACAACGAGCGATCAAAATTACCAAATTACCCCATAACACGTTTCTCCTCATGAACTTTGGATAAAACATTACTTCCTTCATCCCCATCACCGCATCCAAGAAATCCCCTCTTTTGAGTTACAATATTAGGCGACCAACTTTGCAAGAACTGAAAGTCTTTACGAGAATTACGAATCATTTGATAAGAAGATGGTAATGATTCAACGTTTGTAACGGTTTTAAAGCATCGACTTCGAACACGATGTTCAAGTTCAGGGTTGTTCCGTAAACGTCTTATTAACCATCTTCCATTGGTTTTGGATGTGATCAAGTGGCGTACGGCCTTTGAAGTTGAATTTAATGATGACATTGCGATAAAACAGCAACACCAGGTGACTGTACAGATGAGCAATAGACTTGTAAGCAAACCAAACAAACACAAATGAGGCATGTTCATGTTCGTTCGCTGGTAGTATAAGCGAACGGTTCAAAAATGTGAACAAGCAAACCATAACTGAACATAGATGAATGAATATAATTTTGAGTAAACCGCCAACTAAAAGTAAACCAAATGTGAGGATCAATTTCTTGAGCCTAAAAAAATAACAAAATTGAACGTACACGAACAAACATAAAATTAGACAAAATGTTAATGGAGCTGAAAGATTTAAACGAGTATATAACGTAACGTCAACGAGCATACATAAATGAACGAACAGGACATAATACTCAACTGACTAGCTACTAATTCAACTAATGCTAACAATATTCTTAATATTCCCCAATTTTCAAACCCTAATTCTGTGTCAAAATAGTCAAAAATAGGAATTTGTGCAAAATAAACCGTTCATGTAATGTGTAAATAGACAACGAATGAGATAATCAAATGAAATGAAAAATAGCAACAATTATTACATCAATCAATTTTATGATGGTTTATGAGCACTAACGGATGGGATGGATTAGTTAGCACCTATTGCATTAGACTCCTAATTACTACGATACGATAGGGATAGCAGTTAGTTAGTTAGTTAGTTAGTTGCACCTTCAATTCAATTCAAAAGCTGATGGGATAAAATTTCAATTTCAGTTATGTGACTGAACGGAGCTAGTGGTGGTGTAATGACTGACAGTCTTAAAATTTAAAAATCCTGAATATGCAGTCACTCGGTTATTTTATTTTCCATAATATTATATCATATCAATAAAACACACCAAAAATTTATATTATCCACATCACAAAGGTACTTTTATTATTTTAATGTCTTTTTGGTTCTTTGAATATGTAACCTTTTGTTTTATTTTGGTATGGTAACGAGCGTGACAAGTACCGAGCGACTTCGTGTTGACTTGCTGCCGTAACAATCAGATTTACCGGGAGTATCGTAACGAACGTAACTAACACCGAAGGAATTTGTATAGCCTCGCTGCCGCAACTATCGGGTTTTACTATACATACCAACCGAATGCATGTTAATGTGCTGCTGCAACACAATGGGTACAAAAACTAGTTATATTATGGCTCTCAAAACTTTTACTTGACATATAAAGTGCGATATCCTGCAAACACTATACATAAATTCTTTTATTCAGTTATAACAAAATAAATATATAGCTAACCCCATTTTAATTAATGAAAAAATAACAAAGGTAACTCTTTCACAAACTAAACTAACTCATTCAGTGTGGGGCTTTTTGGCGAGCCTTCAAGAGTTATGATCGACCAAGAGGTAATCTTTGAATGGTTAAGCCTGCTTCTAAAAACTTACCCATTAAGAAAATTCATGAATCATTAAAAGATAAAATCATACACGCTCTATATCTTACTGATTTAGAAGTAGCCACTTAATATAGAATCATTAAAAGGCTACCAATACAAGGTTTTTGTTTCAATGAGCATTCTGGATTTAAGTTCAGATTCTATTCGTATTCACATCGACTCTTCCATATTTGCAATTGCAGTTAGACTTATTTTGGGAGTGATAGTAGCCAATATGAACATTCTTATTTGGGTTGAGTGGGCCACCAGCAGCCCAACAACTTGATTCTAGTTCTCTTAAACCACATGCTCATTTGGGCTTCTCACAATCTTCTGGGCCTTCGGTTTTAGTCCACCAGGCTTTACATCATAGAGTAGAGGTGAAAAAAAGAAGAAGAAAAAACACTTACGAAACCATAACCGATCTGTTAAACAGGTATTAACCGGTTTCAAACTAATACGAACTATAGTTTAGGGACAGTTTAGGGTTTTAGCGTGTAGAATCAGTTAACTGAAAACCGGTTATTAATGTTGGGGAAAAATGTAGTTGTTTATTAATGGCTATATAGCCGTTATAAATTATTGTTTGAACCATTTTTACCCCTCATATGCTAGTATAAATAAGTATTACGTGTATTGATTTGATAACACTTCTGAAGCTCTTAAAATTTAAATAAAAAAACATTCAAAAGATGCAAAAACACACAAAAGCTGTCCAGTCTTAAAATGCTCTCATAGTAAAAGGAAAGACGCCTCCACTTTCCGTTGATGAAATCACTTGCCATGTACCGGTACGCTCTAGTCCAACATGGTACAGTTACCTTAATTGATACCCATTAAGGTACAACATACATAGCACGCTACACAAAAAATCATACATATAGCTGACAAACCGTATTTGATAAATGTTATTGTATATATTTGAAGAAACACTAAGTGAACCCTGGACAGATTATAGATAATCTGGGGGTTAAGTAATGTTTCCCACGGATGAGGTCTAACTGAGAAGGCTGTTCTTCAGGAGACCTGCAAAACAAACACCGTAAGCTCGTCACTGAGAAGGGGGGGGGGTTCCTCCTTGTGACCACCCTCCGGCGTGAGAATCAGACTAGATTGCTCTGAATATAAGTGTATATTAAGAGATTGCTAGATAACTGGGTAGCAGATGATCTTACCATTCCAAGATGTTGGAGTATTTATAGCCGAAGGTAGGTTTCCAAGCAGGTACAGCCGGCTGAATAGTATTCATGTTCTACCAACAGTGGACTATGCACAGGCCATACTGGTTGGTGGGTAGGTTACGGCCAACAGTGACAAAGTCGGCTGCACTATTCCACCAACTGTAGATTATGCACGTCCCACCTACTGTGGATTGTACGCAGGCCATGCTGGTTGGTGAAAAGGTTACGGCCAATAGTAACACTATTCCACCAACTGTAGGCTGCGCATGTCCCACAGTAAGGGTTGGTGAGTAGGCAGCGGCTAATAGTGACAAACAGTACTAGAGGGTGCTCCTCCTCGCACTGTTGTCGGTGAGCTGTCACCCTGTGATTGGCTCATGGGTTGTTCTGGTCAGATCGTCTGTCCTATCCATACCTTGGTAGGTATAGTACAAAAGATCTTTCAGAATCATACAGACTGGCTCATTTAGGCGGGATTGTTCCTGCCTTGCTCATTCCTTCATGTGACTACTGAAGTATCTATTGTCTTGTGCGTGTAGCCCTGCTGTCTGCGGGTAGCCTTCCCTGATGGCTTGTATCCGCAACTGCGGGAACAAGCGGGGTACTTCACCATTGGGAGGCTTTCCCTGCGTGTACAGCTTGCGTACTGCGCGTAAGGTTCTATGAGCATGGTGGGTCCTGCGGGAGCAGATGGTCTTTGCGCCGACGTCCCTGTTCAAGATGAGTCTTGCGGGACCAACTGGGCTCTGCTGGGACCTACCTCTTCAAGTCCCCCCAGTCCAATGTTCTTCTCACGAATGTTCAATAAAGTGAGGTGAACTTTTGGACTTTAAGCAAGGGGTTTTGAAAAGGTTTTTAGTTTTAAGGTTCTCCGTGGGGATTCTTCCCGCGGATTTCCTAATGTCACTTGCAAAAATTCCCGATTTTTTTTGCTTGATCTTTGGGTATGATGCGGGTAGGTATGTAACCTTCTCGCAAGTCAGGAGCGTTGAGTCTCACTTGTGTGGATTCTCCTTGAGGTTTTAGTGGTTTTGAACATAGTGATCAATTATGTTTAAACCACCAATTCCATCCTGGAGCCTCAAAACAATATATTTCTCGACGTTCCCCGCTATGCGGGGATGTTATTTCCGTTTCCACAAGCATTGCCCAAAAGATCCTTCTTGGTTTCAATTCCCTGCGGAGCGCTAGGTATGTGAAGGGTTTTGCCTTAACACTGTACCCGCGCTCGTCTTACAGTTACTTTACTTTCAAGGTACCCCTGGCGTCAATTCCCTGCGGGTGCTAGGTATGTGAAGGGTTTTGCCTGAACACTGTACCCGCATCCGTCTTATGGTTACTTGGTTGCCAAGGTAAGGGGTATTTTCCCGCTTACTTTTGAATCTTTTTGAATTTTGAATTTTGAAATTCGAAAGGTTGGTAAGGATAAGAACAGTCCAGACATCTGAAACGTCGTGCGACGGTTTCTTCTGACTGTGTCAGGACGTGCAGGAAGTTATGGTGACGTGACAGAACATGGTCATTCCAGTCGCTTTTTCAGGCGCGTGGGCACGATTTTTCGGGCGCGTGGCCGCGAAATTACTGGCACGCGTCCTGTCAACAGCTGTTGCCAACTTGCTTTTTGCCACGTGTCATAGTTTCATTGCACCTTCGATTTCTCTCTCCTCCGCATTAAATTCACCGCATTAATTGCGATTACTATATAAAGGGGGAGAGGGTTATTTGCAATTCACACTTTTCACTCTTCTCTTCATCTTTAAGGCGATTTCCGGCGAATACTCCTTTATTTAATCGAGCATTCTCTCGAAATCGTTTTCTTCTTCATCTGCAAGATGTCTTCACGTGATGCTGAAGCTGTGGCCGACGACAGGAGTACTGCTGGCGAGTGCCAGTGTGCTCTGCCCGGCGATCAGTACCGGTATGTTGTCAGGAAGTTCATGCTCGATCCCCTCGAGCCTGAGTTTCCTGAATCCCATCAGACCGTGTACGATGCCCCCAGAGGCAAGATCGGGGTTTATGCTGCATTTTTTGTCTATGGGAATCTTAGATTCCCATTGACAAAATTTGTTTACCGTGTCCTTGAGAGGCACGGTGTTCATTTGACCGAGCTGCACCCTATGGCGGTCGCCAAGATTCGCCACTTCGAGTGGGTGTGCCGGATTCTGGGCATCGAGCCCCATGTGGACCGCCTGATGACCTTCTATACCTGGAGGTGCATCCAGGGGTGGTACACCCTGACAACCCGTATCAAGGGTTTAAAGATTTGTGCGACCGAGCGCAGTCTCCGATCGTGGAAGCGGGAGTTCTTCTACATATCCGCCCGCGCCGTCCCCCTTGCCATGAAGTTTAAAAATGGCCAAGCAATTCCGAGCCTTCACGCCCCCAACTACCAGGAGGCGGAATGGTTCTCGAAGATATCCCTGGTCCAATCTCCGGTTTACCGGTTTGCGGAGTCCGGGATGGTGATGCTGGGGATGAGCCGGGTGTGGAAGGAGGCGTCTCAGGTTCCCATCCTTCTCGAATACGGTTTGAACTCTACTCCTTATGGTATGTCTTGTCTTTCTTGCTGATATGAGTTTGTCTTCTAACTGTTTCTTTTCTCTTAGAGGGGAACAATTTGGAGTCGCTCCTGTACCCGCGGGAAGCTGACGATCCTGTGCGGATGGGTACTCGTGCTCTTGATGAGAACGAGTTGCCCATCCTGGAGCAAACAGCGGATCGGTTTGTGGAGGTTTATCCGCTGGGCCACGAGATCCTGAGCCACCGGCGGCCAGGTAAGGCGTTATTCTCCCCTCCACCCCTCAGTGCTGTACCCGCTGCTGGAATTCCTTACACCCTGTCTTCTTCTGAGGAATCCGCAGATGGTCCTTCGTTAGTGCGGAAGAAGCGGGCTGCCGGCGGGAAAGGGAAGGAGAAGGCGGCCTCCACAGCCGATCCAGTGCTCCTATCTGACACTGAGTCAGATAGTGAAGAGGCGGGGGGGAAGCCCGGTGGTGAGAAGACCACTATTCCGGAGGCTACGACTGTTACCTCTGGAGAACCAATGACAACCACGGTGACCGGCATCAAGAGACCGGCTCCATCGGGTTCGTCCCCGCCCGTCCGTACGTTCAAGCGGAAGAAACCCTGTAAGTACAACTCTTAGCTTTTATTTTCATAGTTTAGTCTTCAAGTCCTTTTAACACTTTTCTTCTTTACGCAGGTGTGGATGTTGGCGCATTCCAGGGTGAGGGGCCGAGTACAACCTCTCCGCCAATGACGGTAGGCTTGGTCAGCCTACCTGAGGCGTCGACCCAGGCGCCTGCGCCTGCTTCCGCTGGTTCAGTTGCTCATTCTGAGCCGACTGTTCCAGCCGAGATGACGTCACCGCCGGCGGTGAGTGCAATTTTTACAGCATCGTTCACCGAGCCGGCGGTTACTGTTGCTGCTGACTCTTCGGCGGCGTCCGCGACGGACACCATGCCTCCGCCATCGACTGCGGCGGAAACCATGCCGCATCCGCCATCGGCCTCGACGGCTGGAACTTCAGGTACGCGCGGGGCTTCTCGCCGATCTTTGCTACCTTCCCATCTGCCTGACCTTTTGGATGGATTTCCCTTAGGTTCAGGTGATGGGTTCGGTGGCTATCGGCCTGTGATCGACCCTACAGGTGCGTAGGGTTCTTTTGTCCTTTATGTAATTTTTATCATCTTTTCCTAACTGCTTTGTTTCTTTTGCAGTGTCGGATTCCAATGAAGTGTATGTTCCAAGATGGAACATACGCCGAGGAACAACCCTTCGTACACCTGTGGAGTGCGTGGACTGGGCTCGCCACGCTGCTCCCCATGGTGCGTTGGGGGAAGCCATGGTTAGCTACCAAGAGGGTAGGCTAACCAACGAGCTTCGGGTTCTCCTGGCCCGGATGCAGCCACGCGTCGAGCTGCTTTGTCGTGAAAACGACAAGTTGAAAGCAGCTCGTGTTAAAGAAATATCTCAGGCGCGTGCTCTCCGGGAGGAGAACCAAAAACTGACCGCGGTATCTGCGGAGAAGGAGAAGGCCTTCAAGGCCCTCGAGGTTGAGGTTCAAGCGCGACTCGAGGCCCGTTCCAAGGCTGCCCAAGCTGTTAACGAACAGCTTCGGCTAGCTAAGGAGACTGCGAGGAACGCGACCGAGAGGGCCACCAAGGCTGAAGCTGTTGCTGAGCCTCTCCGCCTGGAGAATGAAGAACTTAAAGCTAAGTTAGAGGCTCTTCAACAGGCTCATGATGCCTTGGCTATGGAGGATGCGAAGAAGCTTCAAGAGATCCTGGACCAGAGGGGTGTGCTTGCGCAGACCGAGCGGAAGCTTAAGGGCGTTGAAGAGGCCGCCGCAAAGGATGTGCTTCTCGCCAATCTTAATAAGAACGAAGCTGAACGCGCCTGCACCCAAGCTCTGGCTGCCAAGGAATGGCTTCTTCGAGAAGCGTTGCCTCAGGTATTTTAGCTTTATGTCGTCACGCTTTCCTTTGTAGAATAGTTCTTATACTTGTACATTTTTTGTAGGTTGTGCATCGGGTCTTTTCAGAGACATCTTACGACGATGCTATGAGCGCAGCTCTCAACGCTTCTCATGAGGATGGGGAACGGACCGGCTTCCTGCTTGGTCTAGGGTTTGCTGAGAAAGCCGTCCCGCCTTCCAACTTCCCTCTGTATAATGCGGATACCGAAACTATTTATGACCAAGCAGTGAACCATTATGCTGCCTTCCCGCATCCGGTGGTGGAGAAGGTAAATGAAATTGCTGCTGCTGATGATGGGCTTGCTGTCCTTAGAGCTTTCCTTGAACCGTCACACTCTGCTGATGGTGCGGGTCCAAGTGGGAGTGGTCCTGAAGCATGATCCAAAAGATCCCTTTCCACCACTAGCGTAGATATTTGCTCTTACTTTATTTGTATGCGGGTATATACCCAGCAATGTTTGTAATATTCAAGTTGAAATAAAGAATGTGTTTGTCCTTTTCTTTATTTAACGCATGTTTACACTTGGCAATTTCTTTAGTACTTAGATAAGTTAACTTTTTGACATGGTAAATTATAAGTTTATTTTTTCTTCCTCTTTCATGATTGTGCGGGTAAGACCGTCACTTGCACTTAGTAGGATGGCCAAACTTACATTTATCCTGCGTGGAAGTTTTCCTTATCTTTTCCTTGAAATTTTCTAAGTGTTCAGAATAAGTTAACCCTTGAACGTGGTAGATGATAGGTTGAAGTTTTGCTTCCTTGTTTGTGATTGTGCGGGTAAGACCGTCACTTGCACTTACAAGGATGACTAAACTTGACTTACATCTGACCTGCGTGTAGGCTTTCCTTATTATTTAGTATAAGTTAACCTTTGAACGTGGTAGATGATAGGTTGAAGTTTTGCTTCCTTGTTCGTGATTGTGCGGGTAAGGCCGTCACTTGCACTCACAAGGATGGCTAAACTTAACTTACGTCTGACCTGCGTGTAGGCTTTCCTTATTATTTAGTATAAGTTAACCTTTGAACGTGGTAGATGATAGGTTGAAGTTTTGCTTCCTTGTTCGTGATTGTGCGGGTAAGGCCGTCACTTGCACTCACAAGGATGGCTAAACTTAACTTACGTCTGACCTGCGTGTAGGTTTTCCTTAGAACTTTTTAACATTTTTAGCGTTGTGTTTATGCGGGTTTTGCCGCCTTCCACACGCAACTACTTACTTCTTCACGCATTGGTGCGGTGAATACCGGCACATGGGAAGTTCATAAGTTAAAGGCAAGGCTATCAACACATTGTGTAAGGAGAATCATTTCCATTAGAAGTGGCTCTAGGCCTTTTCTTTACAAGTTTGGAATTGATCTACATATAACATTTGCGTAATTGAGCTCCATTCCATGTTCTTGGGATAGGAGTGCCATCGAGCCTTTCAAGCCGGTATGCGCCTTTTCCCAGGACTTATTTGATAATGTATGGCCCCTCCCAGATCGGGGCCAGCTTTCCTGAGCGCTCTTGGTTTGAAGCCTCGTTGTTACGCAGTATGTAGTCTCCTTCCTTGAAGTTGCAGAGTTTTACCCGCGTGTTGTAGTACTTTTGCATTTGTCGTTTGTAGTTCTCTTCACGCACTGCGGCTAAGTCTCTGCGTTCCTCGGTTAGCATAAGATCCAACCGTCTTTCCGCATCATTGTCTTCTGGCTGACTCAAGACCCTTGGTGAGGGTAGACCAATTTCGACCGGGACCATGGCTTCAGTGCCATAAGTGAGGCTGAACGGGGTTTCTCCCGTACTGGCCTTCTTCAGCGTTCTGTTTGCCCAAAGGACGTGCGGAAGCTCGTCCACCCAGCCGGATCTGTGCTCCGAGAGTCTTTTCTTTATGCCATCAACGATGCTTTTGTTTGCTCTTTCCACCTCACCATTACCTTGCGGGTGTGCCACTGAGGTAAAGGTGTGGGTGATTTGAAGTTCTTTTAGCCACTGTTGTAGCTTATTGTCAGCAAAGTTGGTGCCGTTATCGCTCACCAAATTCTGGGGAATGCCAGAGATCATCGCTACACCCTCAGCTGTTGGCCATCCCATCATGCCGTGGACTGAAGATACCACGGCGTTGAATCTTGCCATCCCGTCTCTTCCGAATAGGATGTCATACGTGTGATGTGGCTTTTTCATCACGACAAAATCCACGTCTTCTGTGCGTGAATGATTCCCATCAGTAAGAGTAACGGGGAAAGATAGGATACCCAGGGGTGTTTCTGTACTTCCGTCAAACCCTTCCATTGAAGCGTAGACCGTTTCCAAGCGTTCTTTGTCTTCATCATCCAGCTTATCAAAGAACTGCCTGTACATCACTGTCGACGAAGCGCCGTTGTCAGCAAGAGTGCGTGAAGTGATGTAGTGCCCCAGCTGGCTTCTGATGACGATGGGGCCTTCTTTGCTGGGGCCTTCTGGCACTCGCGGGAAGCGCACCTCAGCTTCCTTCCACGCGCATGGTTCTGCCACCCGTCTTTTTCTTCCTCTGACCTTGCCATGAACCATGTTGATGCTGATATCGACGGGCTTTCGTCCGTTACCTCTGTACCGGTTGTCATTCCTTCCTCCCTTCCTGATCGATGCCACAAGATGTGCAAGTCTTCCATCCTTGACAAATGTCTCAATAATATCTTTCAAGGATGTGCACTCTTCAGTACCATGACCCTTTGTCCCGTGGAAATCACAGGATTTGCTTTGATCCGCATTAGGTTTCTGCCGGATCAATGGGGCTTTAGGCCATGGCAATTTTTCCGTGGCAAATATCTCCGTGACGCTCTTCGTGAGTGGCGTCCACCGGTGTTTTCGGTTTGAAGGGTGTGTGTTGTCCCTTCCGCCAACAAGAGGGCGAGAGCTGGATGAGGTGTCAAAGTTTACCCTTGACTGCCAAATACCTAGCCTCCTCTTTTTGTTCTGCCGGGCGATCCGGACATTGTTCTCTCTGGTCCTCTGCGTGTAGAGGTGTGTACTCTGGGGAAGATCCCTTCCCAGTTGCTTTTCCGTCTCGGCAAAGCGCTTTGCCGCCGTCATGATGGCATCCCAAGTTGATGGCATGCCATCCTTACCCGTCAATGTGCGGATAAGTTCTGGGTATTCGGCGCCTTGGATGAAGGCGGCGCGAACCAGATCCTCACTTATGTTGCCGAGACTAAGCTTTTTGGAATTGAAGCGAGTGATGAAGTCTAGTAAAGATTCATCCTCCTCTCTCACGCAGTTGAGGATCGTCCACTGCTCTTCAGTGTACTTCCTCTGTTGGCTGAAATGCTGGCTGAACTTGTTCTGAAAGTCCGCCCAGTCATATATGTGGTGGATCGGTAAACGATCGAACCATGCCCTGGCCGCTCCGACCAGAGTCATCTGGAACATGTAGCACCACGTGGGTTCCGTCCAGTTGCTGACGGTAGCCCCCGCAATGAACCTGTTCAAATGGTCGTCTGGGTCGGATAGACCATCATAAGTGCCAATGTTGGACATTTGTTTGGCACTTCTCGGGGCGATTGCTTCCGCAATGTCCCTTGCGAACTTTGACTTCCCTGCATTTGTAGCAGTTAGTCTAAAGGTTTTGGAAAAGTCACGCGGGTTTCTCTCCGCGATTGTTTTAAAGGCTTCCCCAAAATTCCTTTTTGGTTGGACGTCCGTTTCCTTACGCTTCCCTTTCGCCTTATGGCGAGGGTTCGCGTCGGTGTCGGACTCCAACTCGTCGTCTGAGTACTCGCAGTCACTGCTCATATTGAGGTGTTGGCGAGTACTGGCGAATTCGTCAGCCTGTTGAACTGAACGCAAGCGTTCGTCCAATTCGGCTTGGAATTCTCTTTGCCGTGCTTCGGCCCACGCCTTCACTTGATCTAGTGTTTGGCGAGGGACCTTCGTTCGTTTTTCCAGTTGGGTATCGGAGAATCCCAATGGAATATTTACTCCACTTGCCCCGGCTTGGGTAGTCGGGGTAGTGTTCGTAAGGATTGTATAACCGCCGGTGTTCCCCCCAGTTGCTGGGGTTGTTACCGGGGTTTCTTGGTCGGTTACTGGCCTTTGAACCGGAGTAACGTTAACCATTTCTTCAGAAATTGTGAAAAAACTAAAATAGTTATAGCTTTTATGCACGGATGGCGCCAATGAAGAAACACTAAGTGAACCCTGGACAGATTATAGATAATCTGGGGGTTAAGTAATGTTTCCCACGGATGAGGTCTAACTGAGAAGGCTGTTCTTCAGGAGACCTGCAAAACAAACACCGTAAGCTCGTCACTGAGAAGGGGGGGGTTCCTCCTTGTGACCACCCTCCGGCGTGAGAATCAGACTAGATTGCTTTGAATATAAGTGTATATTAAGAGATTGCTAGATAACTGGGTAGCAGATGATCTTACCATTCCAAGATGTTGGAGTATTTATAGCCGAAGGTAGGTTTCCAAGCAGGTACAGCCGGCTGAATAGTATTCCTGTTCTACCAACAGTGGACTATGCACAGGCCATACTGGTTGGTGGGTAGGTTACGGCCAACAGTGACAAAGTCGGCTGCACTATTCCACCAACTGTAGATTATGCACGTCCCACCTACTGTGGATTGTACGCAGGCCATGCTGGTTGGTGAAAAGGTTACGGCCAATAGTAACACTATTCCACCAACTGTAGGCTGCGCATGTCCCACAGTAAGGGTTGGTGAGTAGGCAGCGGCTAATAGTGACAAACAGTACTAGAGGGTGCTCCTCCTCGCACTGTTGTCGGTGAGCTGTCACCCTGTGATTGGCTCATGGGTTGTTCTGGTCAGATCGTCTGTCCTATCCATACCTTGGTAGGTATAGTACAAAAGATCTTTCAGAATCATACAGACTGGCTCATTTAGGCGGGATTGTTCCTGCCTTGCTCATTCCTTCATGTGACTATTGAAGTATCTATTGTCTTGTGCGTGTAGCCCTGCTGTCTGCGGGTAGCCTTCCCTGATGGCTTGTATCCGCAACTGCGGGAACAGGCGGGGTACTTCACCATTGGGAGGCTTTCCCTGCGTGTACAGCTTGCGTACTGCGCGTAAGGTTCTATGAGCATGGTGGGTCCTGCGGGAGCAGATGGTCTTTGCGCCGACGTCCCTGTTCAAGGTGAGTCTTGCGGGACCAACTGGGCTCTGCTGGGACCTACCTCTTCAATATTGCATTAAATTTTATAATTTGGATAATACAATATTGATTTTAGAAAATAGAAATGGCTAGCATGAGCCATGAATGATAATATGATATTGAAAATCAAAGTTGGGACACGTATACCTGGGGTGAAGTATATTTTAATTTTAAAACATAAGAAAATTTCTATCTTTGAATAATGGGGCGGTCCTGTTTCTTAACCTATATTTTGGATTTCGGATGCAACTCAAGATCATGTTCCCAAATTATTATACATATTCTTATTTGAGAGCATATTATAAGGCTTTTAATCATGTTGTTTTATTCCTTTTAACCTTCTTAAAGTGATTTTCTCTCTCAAAAATTATACTGTGTATATATGTATTACAAAATGAGTTTTTTCCAACAAAATTGTAGTAGTCTATACAGAGTTTGTCTATACATGTTATAACGTACAATACATATTAAGATTTATTTGAAAAATAAACACCAACATAAAAATATACTTATTAATATTTTTTAAACGACAACTTTTTTAACACATAAATTTTGTGTTTAATATGCACCTGGAAGAATTTGAGTTTATAAACTTACATTAAGATGTCATACTACTGGATCAGTGAATCACATTATAATATATAAATACACCTCACATATAAATATACTTACTATAAACTAACATATTTAAAAATATAAACATTACTTGATTTAGAAGTTTAAGCCATGAAAAAGGGCGCCACATTATTAAGGATATAATTAGACCGCGTTAGGTTATCATATTATGTATATGTCAGCCTTTTGTCTTGTTTCCATGTGTCTCATTTTTTGATTATTTTTTAAATTTATATACTATTTATTAATTCAAAGGTTAATTAGTATAATACGTACTTCAATGTTTATAGTAAATTAGAAACTAGGGTCTATAATTACAAACCAAGAACACAATGGGTAGTGTAGGGGTATGCACCCGCCTTAACATCGAGCGGGGCGGGTCAACTCACAAGATATAGACAAGAGGTTTGAAATCAGGATGTCATAAAGACACAAAGCCAAAACCTATGCGAAAGCGCATGAAATATCTGCACGTGGCGCATATCGCATATGCACACAGCGCGCATATGCACACAGCGCAAGCGCATGAAATATCTACGTAGGGGTATGGTACTAAACCCGGCTTACGACCTTAATTTATTATGTCTGGCTTATTTTATTATATGGACTAATACAATATTATTGGGCTGAGGGGGTTTTGTGGAGGTAACCCTAACTGGGCTAGGCCCATTAGGGTACCATGATGGTGGCTATGAGGCTCCCTATATAAGGAGGTCTCCACCTCCTTATTAAGGGTTGTTGTTGTTCTCAATAAGAGCCACCACCATAACCATTTTTGTGTTTGTAAACAAGAGATCCTCGAGATTTCTTAGCAGTCACCTCCACACCCCCAAAAAACCATTGCAGATCTCAAGTTACCGGAGAAGAAGATCGAGTCGTGGTTCGTTCATCTCGAAAACCGGGGAACATCGTCATGGATCAGGTCAGATTCATTTCATGTTTCTACATTGGCGCCATCCGTGGGAGGGTAACGAACCACACCTCAATCTTCCCCGTTTCATGTCCAGATCTGTGTTTCTAGAGTGACAGAGGTTAGATCTGGTTCTAATTCCTGCCGATCTGATTCTGTTTGAGCAACAGTTACGTTCGATATTCTTGTTTCTCTCTAGATCTGCGTTCATACGCAATGGATGCCGGATCCAGATCTGATTTTTCAGTGTTCAATGCTGGAATAAGTTCTAGATCTATAGTCACAAAGCAAAAATTGGGTGTAAAAAAGGAATACATAGGTACAACTCTTTTTGCAGTGGGTACCATCATATTTGCATATCTTTGACTCATGTGGAAAGGCATATTCTAGGAGAATGACAGGCTGTGTACAACCTCAAAATAATAGCCATCAATATTATCCCATTTTGGGGTTTCAAATAAATTATATGGGGGTTTCAAATAATAGCCATTAATATTATCCCATTTTGGGGTTTCAATTGTGTGCTCCCGCATATCCATGAAGCCGCATGCGCGTTCCGGCGATTCATGCCATAGCGGGCCGCATGCGCGCTAAGTGATAAATGGCAGATCACTTGAGTTCTCCTGCAATCCATGACTAGCCGCATGCGCGTTACAGCGATTCACGCCATAGCGGGCCGCATGCGCGCTAAGTGATAAATGGCAGATCACTTGAGTTCTCCCGCAAATCCATGACTAGCCGCATGCGCGTTCCAGCGATTCACGCCATAGCGGGCCGCATGCGCGCTAAGTGATAAATGGCGAATCACTTGAGTTCTCCCGCAAATCCATGACTAGCCGCATGCGCGTTCCAGCGATTCACGCCATAGCGGGCCGCATGCGCGCTAAGTGATAAATGCCGAATCACTTGGGTGCTTCCGCATATCCATGACAAGCCGCACGCGCATCCCGGCGATTACTCTCCGCCACAGCGGGTTGCGTGCGCGCTCCCGGCGATTACTCTCCGCCACAGCGGGTTGCGTGCGCGCTCCCGGCGATTACTCTCCGCCACAGCGGGTTGCGTGCGCGCTCCCGGCGATTACTCTCCGCCACAGCGGGTTGCGTGCGCGCTCCCGGCGATTGCTCTCCGCCACAGCGGGTTGCGTGCGCGCTCCCGGCGATTACTCTCCGCCACAGCGGGTTGCGTGCGCGCTCCCGGCGATTACTCTCCGCCACAGCGGGTTGCGTGCGCGCTCCCGGCGATTACTCTCCGCCACAGCGGGTTGCGTGCGCGCTCCCGGCGATTACTCTTCGCCACAGCGGGTTGCATGCGCGCTCCCGGCGATTACTCCCCGCCATGCATGCGCGCCCAACCCCAAAAAGACATTCTTAATCGCGGAGAAGGTGACAAGAAGGAAGGCGGCAGAGAGCCTAACAGACCTCTACCAAGAATATGGACTCCCCTCACCAAACTAATATGCGTTCTATTACATTTTGCATACATGTTTCACACTTCCCTTTATTAATTTTGAGCAATATGACAACATTGTATTGACATCAAACTAAAAATAAAACGAAGTAAAACATACATGCGCGAGCTTCAAGCTCAGACGCGTTGACGAGTTTTAACTCTAAAACGTCAGGGCCTTAGCCCAATAATACGAGCCTTAGCTCAAATTACTCATAGCATCCATCCTACGTATTGCGCAGCTGGACCATAAAAATACCTAAGCACAACTAAGGCAAAGCACATGCCAAAGCATAGCTGTTAAGGTCTCAGGTCGGGGCCGCGCATGAGATTGTAATGGATATACGCAGAGTAACACATACTGACACGTAAAGGCTAAAAAACTCATTCATAATTCCCTATAATAAATGCACGATAACGTCGCGCAAAAAAGGAATAATGAAATGCCAAGGCACGTGTCAGCATATTCAGAATATCGCAAGATAACTTGAAATATGACAACTGTTAAGGATTAAGTAAAAATAATTTCCTTACAACCTTGTTCAAGTTTCAATGTGTAAGCATACCTTATATTCAACAAGCCACCGCGGTTCGAAACGCCGCCACAACGCATGCGCCACCGCGGTTCGATACGCCGCCACCATGCATGCGCCACCGCGGTTCGATACGCAGCCACCACGAATACGCCACCGCGGTTCGATATGCCGCCACCACGCATGCGCCACCGCGGTTCGATACGCCGCCACCACGCATGCGCCACCACAGATAACCATCTGGCCGCCATGATGCATGCCACCATGCATGAGTTTCACTGCAATGAAGCAGCAGCGCGCCATCACGCATGCGCGCTGGCGCCGAGCACCGCACCACCGCGATCCAACACCTCGCCACCGTGCATACGCATCGCTAAACAACACACCGCCATCATACTTGCGGATCACCACTACGCAATCACGTCACAAAAGAACACTGCGCCACATGCGTGGGCGCCGTCGCGGAACAACACCGCGTCGTTGTGGACGGGCGCCTCCAAAAATTTGGTTTCTTGCATTCGCATCACTGTTCAAGTGGGAAGACATAAAGGCCGCCATCACGAAGACCACCACGTTTGTTATTTGTAATCCGTTCACGGCGTGTCAACCGCTTTCCCATGCGCGTAGGAGGACAAAAACAGGCACAGCGGATTAACACCCGCCACCGCGAATCACACACACTAGCATACCAACAGCGCCATTGTAACGCAACAGCGCCACTATAGCAGGGTGGAATACAAACCACGTCGCATGCGTCCCCGCGGATGAGCATTCCACCATCATGCATGGCGGGAGTTGAGCGCGCATGCATGCGCGCCCGCGGATCACCACTCCGCCGCCATGCATGCGCGACCTTGGATCACCACTGCGGAGGATCAAGATTCTGCTACCATGCATGCGCGCCACCGGAGATCAAGTCTCCGCTTCCATGCATGCGCAGTGCCGAAGATCAAGACTTCGCCACCATGCATGTGCGCCCACGAGTCACCACTCCGCCGCCATGCATGCGCACTACCAAGGATCAAGATTCCGTTGCCATGCATACGCGCCATCGGAGATCAAGTCTCCGCTTCCATGCATGCACACTGTTAAGGATCACCCACCACCTCCGCCGAGGAGCCGCGCCTCTAACTTGTTAGATCCACGGAGTCCGCTTGTATGCACCGCGCTTAATAAAAAGCAAATTTTACAAAGTATAAAATATCCAAGAAAGTTTATACACGTGCGAAGGAAAAACCCGTTTATAACCGCAATCCGGGTATCAACACCTGCGGGTTGGCAACGCCACCCACGGATCATAGCCGTGATCCGCGTATCAACACCTGCGGGTTGGCAATGTCATCAACACCTGCGGGAAGAGAAGTTAACCTCGGACTCCGGCAGGTTAAGTTATTGATGGCGTGTTAATCACTCATGGCGGGACCCTCTCGTTTCGTATGCAAGCTCTGATAGATCAACACAATATTCACCAACAATCACGGTAATCCAAAGCATCTGGTGGATCGCCTCGGGCTCCCGCGAGCTACGTGCAAAACTTCCGGCGAATGAATTCCACCACTATGGCTTCCGCAGACCACATGAAAGCTCCGAGTAAAACTAGGTGTGACATCTGCCCCGATCCGACCAGACCCAGGTACCCGTTTCTCTGACCCGATCTCTTTCTTTTATGATTTAATATTTATTTATACTTATATTTTACTTTTAATAATAATATATATTTTCCTCTCCGCCTCTTCCTCTCTTTTCCTTCCCGCCGTCCCGTCCCTCTCCTTCTCTCTTTCCGCCTCCTTTTCCCTCTTGTCGCCGTCCCACCCTTACGCCTTGTTTCCCTCTTTGCTTTTCCTTTGGTTCTTCCCGCCTAAGGATGTCTGCAGCTCCACGCGCCAGACTCCTTACATGGAAGCCTGCGTGAAGACATCTTGTTCCTGCGATGCGTGAAGAGAACTCTTCTCGCAGCGCGCTAAGAATGCATGTTCTTCCCGCAATGCGCTAAGAATGTATGTTCTTCCCGCGATGCGCTTAGAATTCTTGTTCTTCACGCAGCACGCTAAGGATTTGTGATTCTTCCCGCAGTGCGCTAAGGATTGTTGTGCCAGCCTTCGCGCTCGCGCACTCAGCCTTCCCGCGCTTAACCCTTGTATCTTCTGTTTATTCTAGCCGTTTGCTTTTGTAAATGTCTTTTCCTCTGAGCTGTTGACCTAACCTATCTAATGTCTGAAAAGTTACTTTCGGCGCAGCATGCGTACCAACCCCATTGGTTGGTAGAAAAAGTGACTGACATTATCTTTTGAGATCTGCTTTTGCCATGCTTGACCAGTACCTTTATCTGACCCGCCATGCCTGTTACTGTTTCCCTGACAGCTTTATCTTGCTCCCTGCAGCTGCCATATCTTTTGATATCTTTTGCTTTTGGAATCTTTTACTTTTTGAGATCTTTTCCCTTTTCTAGGGATTATGTCTCCTAGGGTTTCTCTATAAATAATAGTATTATTTTTCCTAACACATCACACACAAAACACTTAATCTCACCTGTTCTCTTGCTCCTTGCTCTCTCTGCCGTCTTCCTCTCTGCCTCCGTCTTCCTCCTTGTTCTTCCTGCTTTTCCGGTAATATATATTATATATAATAGTTTACTTATTAATTATGCTAACTTATAATCAAGACTTAAAACAAATCATTAAAACAATAATCTTATTTATAGGTTAACTTGTGCTTGTTTAAAGTTGGTTCTTGCTTTATCTATCACCGCATCGTTTATCATGTGAGTTATCTCGTATCTAATCCCTTTTTATTTTAAATGCTTTGGGATGTTCATGTGTTCATACAAAACTTGAGTCTTAAACTTGTTTTTGAACTTTAGTCGCGCAGTATCCCATGTGTTGAGGACGTTTACTTGGCTGTTTATTTGTATGTGTGTATCATTAACCGCTTTGTTCGGCCTATTCCGCAGTTCCGTTGGTACCATTAGTTGAACACGGGAGACCTATCGTTTACGGTTTTCTTTGTTTACACTTGCACAGATGTTTTCTCGTTTTTATGCTCAATTGGGAGCATGGATTGAACTATGATCTATGAACTATCTTAGGCTTGATCACAATCTGATTACACCCTTGTTAAACTCTAGACATACACGTGTTGCGCGCAGATTTACTGTGATTATCTATGATTATCTATTAAACTTGATTTCTCACCAACACGCAAGTGTTTGACGTTTATTTTAACACATGTTCAGGTTTGCAGTAGCTGTTTTGGAGCTTGTGGACACGTAGGACGTTTTTACTTTTGGACCTAGAATTAAAATGTATCAAGACAAGTTAATGTTGTTTGAATGTTATAATTTATAATATATTGATTTATGTTTGATTTATGTTCTTTATTTTCCCCGCTGCGCGTGCGCGATAAAATGTGTATTAATAAATATTGACACCAATAGTGTCGCGAGTAATGAAGCAATATGTGGCGCCCCGATGTATAATCCGCCTTTGGTCGGGGTGTTACAGATTGGTATCAGAGCTCGTTGACTTTAGGATAGGTGGTTAGACGTAACGGCCTAGAATACCTAAGAGTCCCTTCTCGCGCATGAGAGAAATCTCATGTTTGCACGCTTATTGTTAATTACTCGTTATTTATGAATATGCTCGCACTTGCGCAGTATATGATTTTATGTTTTATTTCGCGATATTTCGATTTTTGTTGAATTTCGATTTTTATTGATTTTACTTACATATTCGTTTGTTGGGTTTGAAAATCCGAAAAGTCATGGTGATACATGAATAGTTGATTTTCAATTTCCATTTACGATTATGTTCTGAGGTTGGAGACTTGAAAAGTCATGGTGATACATGAATTGTCAACCTCCAATACTCATTTTCTTATATGTTTTATATTGAGGATTGAAAAGTCATGGTGATACATGAATCGTCAATCTCCAATACTCGTTTGCTCGTATATTTTAAATCGGGAATTCGGAAAGTCATGGTGATACGTGAATTGTCGGTTCTTGATTCAAATTTGTTACCTTTATTAAGTCTGCATTTAGGATCATTTATTTTACTTTAACTTTTGATAGTATCTAACTCCGTGAAACCAAGCTTTATAAGATTAAAACTTTGCGCTAAAACCAAGATATTAACTAGAATTAAAATTTTTATAGAATGCCTCCGCTATCTCGCCGATTTCAGAGAAGAGAAGCCTCGCGCATGCGTAGACAGCAACGTTCCCAGGAAATGGCCGCCGCAATAGCCCAAGCCTTGAGCCAAAACAATACCTCCAGTTATAACATTAAGTCCTTTAACGCGGGTAACCCTCCAAAGTTCACAGGTCTTGAAGGAGCCACCGTGATGCTCCAGTGGCTTGAGAAAATCGAAAACACTTTCCTCCACACCCAATGCCCCTCAGACAGACGAACCCTATATGCTTCCAGTGTCCTGGAATCCAGAGCGCTTACATGGTGGAATGGAGTAGCTCATGCGCGTGGCGCAGAAGCTGCTTCCAGCATACTCTGGGAGGAATTTAAGGATCTCTTGACGCGAGAATTCTGCCCTCCCAACGAAGTTAAGCGCCTGGAGGAAGAATTTTGGAATCTTAAGCAGTACAGCGGAGAAGCGCGCGAATACGCGACGCGCTTCCACGAGCTAAGCTTACTGGTCCCTCACCTTGTTACCCCTTCACGCCGAGCAATCGAGAAATTCCTTGGGGTCTCCCCATGGAAATTCAAGATTCTGTATGGGCCAGAAACCCAGTTACCCTCTCTGACGCCATCGAGTTGGCCGCTGTGCTCAGCGACAACCATGTCAGAGCAGGAACCCTGTTCCTGCGGGGAACTGAGAAGACCAAACCCACCAAGACTGTCCCTGAACCAACAGAAACCAAACCAGAACCCTCAAACCATAACCAGAAACGTAGGCGCAGACAAGCCTATGCGCTTACCAACCCGCCCATTGTCCAGCAACCAATTTATCAACCAGTTTACGCGCCTAACCCACTGTCAACCTACCCAGCACCTCCTGTAGTCCACAACTATGCCTTGACCAATCCAGCACTTCCTGCCCCGCCAACTAAGAAACCTTACACAGGAAACCAACCCTTCTGCCCAACCTGTAGACTTCATCACCCACCTCAAGTCCCGTGTCGACAATGTAACCGATGTGGCCGCGTAGGTCACTCCGTTGAGTACTGTAGAACCCCTCCCTCCAATCCGATTGCGCCAACACCACCAGCCTACCCGCAGAACCAACAGCCAACTTACCAAAACCCACGACCCAGATCGTGCTTTAACTGCGGTGATCCAAGTCATTTCCGGAACGCGTGCCCAAGGCTACAAGTTCAGATTACTCAAGCGAATCCGGTGAACCAAATTTCGAACCAAGTGACGCGTGGCCGAGCTTTTAACATAACCGCGCACCAAGCGCAAGCGAATAACGACGTAGTTAATGGTACATTTTTGCTTAACGGATTTTATGCATCTATGCTTTTTGATCCTGGCGCCGATAGAAGTTTTATCTCTCGCGCCTTTGAGCGGAAGCTTGCGCGACCGCGCGATAACTTAAAAGAAGATTTTTCAGTTGAATTGGCTAATGGCGAAACTGTTTTAATTAACTCGGTGATTAAAGATTGCACGCTTAACCTTAACGAAAACGATTTTCTGATCGACCTCATCCCTATGCCTCTTGGAAGCTTTGATGTTATCATTGGTATGGACTGGCTCTCGAAGAATCGCGCCGAAGTTATTTGCGCCAAGAAATTGATTCGCATACCTCGAGAAAATGGTGATCTTCATATCTACGGCGAAAAACTCTCCAGTGGTCTTAAACTTATGTCTTGCGCCGAAGCCCAAAGACTCATGCGGAAGAAGTGTATTGCATTTCTAGCCCATGTGGTTAAACCCGATGAAGGAAAGAAGCTTCGCGATATCCCCGTCGTGCGTGATTTCCCTGAAGTTTTTCCTGATGATCTTCCTGGTATCCCTCCCGCTCGTGAAGTCGAGTTCCGTATTGATCTTGTCCCTGGTGCTTCCCCCATAGCTAAATCTCCTTACCGTCTTGCACCCGCTGAGATGCAAGAATTGGCCAGCCAACTTCAAGAGTTGACTGCTAAAGGATTCATTCGCCCTAGCTCTTCGCCCTGGGGTGCTCCGGTGTTGTTCGTTAAAAAGAAAGATGGATCGTTTCGCATGTGTATTGATTACCGCGAGTTGAACAAACTCACCATTAAAAACCGGTATCCCTTACCGCGTATTGACGACCTCTTTGATCAACTCCAAGGTGCCTCCTGTTTCTCGAAGATCGATCTCCGTTCTGGTTATCACCAGTTGCGCATCCGCGATGAAGATGTTCCGAAGACTGCTTTTCGTACTCGTTATGGCCATTTTGAATTCTTGGTCATGTCCTTCGGTCTAACTAACGCACCCGCGTTTTTCCTGATGATCTTCCTGGTATCCCTCCCGCTCGTGAAGTCGAGTTCCGTATTGATCTTGTCCATGGTGCTTCCCCCGTGGCTAAATCTCCTTATCGTCTTGCACCCGCTGAGATGCAAGAATTGGCCAGCCAACTTCAAGAGTTGACTGCTAAAGGATTCATTCGCCCTAGCTCTTCGCCCTGGGGTGCTCCGGTGTTGTTCGTTAAAAGAAAGATGGATCGTTTCGCATGTGTATTGATTACCGCGAGTTGAACAAACTCACCATTAAAAACCGGTATCCCTTACCACGTATTGACGACCTCTTCGATCAACTCCAAGGTGCCTCTGTTTTTCCAAGATCGATCTCCGCTCTGGCTATCACCAGTTGCGCATCCGCGATGAAGATGTTCCGAAGACTGCTTTTCGAACTCGCTATGGCCATTTTGAATTCTTGGTCATGTCCTTCGGTTTGACCAACGCACCCGCCGTTTTCATGGATCTTATGAATCGGGTGTGTAGGCCTTTCTTGGATAAATTCGTGATCGTGTTTATCGATGATGTTCTGGTGTATTCTAAGACCAAGGCCGAGCATGAGCAACATCTCCGGTTGGTGTTGCAGAAGCTTCAAACCGAGCAACTCTATGCTAAGCTTTCCAAGTGTGAATTTTGGTCCGATGAAGTACAGTTTCTTGGTCATGTTGTAAACAAGATGGGTATTCATGTCGACCCATCCAAGATTGAAGCAATCAAGAACTGGATTACGCCATCCTCTCCTTCTGAGATCCGTTCCTTTCTGGGCTTAGCTGGTTATTACCGGCGTTTCATTTCGAACTTCTCAAAGATCGCTTTGCCTTTAACAGCTCTTACGCACAAAGGTAAACCGTATATTTGGGGCTCGAAGCAAGAAGAAGCCTTTCTAACGATCAAGCGTTTGTTGTGTGAAGCTCCTGTTCTTGCGCTACCCGAGGGTAATGATGATTTTGTCGTGTATTGCGATGCATCCAACCAAGGTCTCGGTTGTGTTCTTATGCAACGAGGCAAGGTTATCGCTTACGCATCAAGGCAACTTAAGGTTCATGAAAAGAATTATACAACTCACGACCTCGAGCTTGGTGCAGTTGTTTTTGCCTTGAAGATCTGGAGACACTACCTTTATGGCACTAAGTGTATCCTCTACACTGACCATAAAAGCCTTCAGCATATCTTTGATCAAAAGGAACTTAACATGAGGCAACGCCGATGGAACGAACTTATCAGCGATTACGATTGTGAGATCCGGTATCATCCTGGTAAGGCTAATGTGGTAGCCGATGCGCTCAGCCGAAAACCCTGCCAACTTAACTGTATCTTGCCGCGCACCCAGCTTCACTTCGCGCCGATTCAAAGCAACCTTGAATCGCGTATTCGTGACGCGCAGCGCGCATCCATCAGTAATGGTAACCTTCGCGCCGAGCTAGCGTGTGGCGCGGAAGCACTCTTTGTCCCTAATCTGAGTGGAATTCTCTGCTATCTCAATCGCATCTGGATCCCTTGTGATGAGAATCTTCGCGCTGATATCCTGAGTGAAGCGCACAAATCTCGATATTCTATTCATCCTGGCGCTGATAAGATGTACAAGGATTTGCGCATTACTTATTGGTGGCCGGTATGAAGAAGGATATTGCTGTGTTCGTAGCTAGATGCCTGACTTGTTCTAAAGTAAAAGCTGAACACCAACGCCCATCTGGTTTGCTCGAACAACCAGAAATTCCTACGTGGAAATGGGAATGTGTAGCGATGGACTTTATTACCAAGTTACCTTTGACAGCAAGCAAACATGATAGCATTTGGGTAATAGTGGATCGATTGACTAAATCTGCTCACTTCCTGCCCATTCGTGAAAACTACCGTGTTGAGCATCTCGCGCAGCTTTATGTCAAGGAAATTGTCTGCCGCCATGGTACTCCTTTGAGCATCATATCCGATCGCGATGGCCGTTTTATATCTCGCTTTTGGAAATCTCTCCAATCTGCGCTAGGAACTCGCTTGGACATGAGTACGGCATATCATCCTCAGACTGACGGTCAGTCTGAGCGAACTATTCAAACTCTTGAGGATATGCTCCGATCTTGTGTTCTTGATTTTGGAGGTAATTGGGATTCGCACCTACCTTTGATCGAGTTCTCTTATAATAACAGCTATCATTCCAGTATTGGTATGGCCCCATTTGAAGCACTTTACGGTCGTAAATGCCGCTCCCCAATTTGTTGGAGCGAAGTGGGTGAAACTCAAATCACAGGACCCGAACCTGTTCAAGAGACAACCGATAAAATCGCCAAGATCCGTGATCATCTGCTGACTGCCAGAAGCCGACAGAAGAGTTACGCAGATCGTAGGCGAAAGCCTCTCGAATTTCAAGTTGGTGATCTTGTTCTCCTCAAAGTGTCGCCTTGGAAAGGTGTTGTCCGCTTTGGGAAGAAGGGTAAGCTTGCTCCTCGTTATGTTGGTCCATTCAAGATTCTCGCGCGTGTGGGAAAAGTTGCCTACAGACTTGACCTGCCGCTCGCGCTCAGTAATGTGCATCCAACGTTCCATGTATCCAATCTCAAGAAGTGTTTAGCTGACGAGAACCTTCACATTCCACTTGATGAAGTTCAAGTTGATGAATCTATGCATTTCGTTGAGAAGCCTGTTGAGATTATGGATCGCGAGGTTAAGCAAACCAAGCGCAGTCGTATCCCTATCGTGAAAGTTCGCTGGGAGTCCAAGCGCGGAGCCGAGTTTACATGGGAAAGGGAAGATCATATGAAGATCAAGTACCCGCACCTGTTCTCTGCGCAACCTACTTCGAGATAAATTTCGGGACGAAATTTCTTAAAGTAGGGGAGACTGTGACATCTGCCCCGATCCGACCAGACCCAGGTACCCGTTTCTCTGACCCGATCTCTTTCTTTTATGATTTAATATTTATTTATACTTATATTTTACTTTTAATAATAATATATATTTTCCTCTCCGCCTCTTCCTCTCTTTTCCTTCCCGCCGTCCCGTCCCTCTCCTTCTCTCTTTCCGCCTCCTTTTCCCTCTTGTCGCCGTCCCACCCTTACGCCTTGTTTCCCTCTTTGCTTTTCCTTTGGTTCTTCCCGCCTAAGGATGTCTGCAGCTCCACGCGCCAGACTCCTTACATGGAAGCCTGCGTGAAGACATCTTGTTCCTAGCGATGCGTGAAGAGAACTCTTCTCGCAGCGCGCTAAGAATGCATGTTCTTCCCGCAATGCGCTAAGAATGTATGTTCTTCCCGCGATGCGCTTAGAATTCTTGTTCTTCACGCAGCACGCTAAGGATTTGTGATTCTTCCCGCAGTGCGCTAAGGATTGTTGTGCCAGCCTTCGCGCTCGCGCACTCAGCCTTCCCGCGCTTAACCCTTGTATCTTCTGTTTATTCTAGCCGTTTGCTTTTGTAAATGTCTTTTCCTCTGAGCTGTTGACCTAAACCTATCTAATGTCTGAAAAGTTACTTTCGGCGCAGCATGCGTACCAACCCCATTGGTTGGTAGAAAAAGTGACTGACATTATCTTTTGAGATCTGCTTTTGCCATGCTTGACCAGTACCTTTATCTGACCCGCCATGCCTGTTACTGTTTCCCTGACAGCTTTATCTTGCTCCCTGCAGCTGCCATATCTTTTGATATCTTTTGCTTTTGGAATCTTTTACTTTTTGAGATCTTTTCCCTTTTCTAGGGATTATGTCTCCTAGGGTTTCTCTATAAATAATAGTATTATTTTTCCTAACACATCACACACAAAACACTTAATCTCACCTGTTCTCTTGCTCCTTGCTCTCTCTGCCGTCTTCCTCTCTGCCTCCGTCTTCCTCCTTGTTCTTCCTGCTTTTCCGGTAATATATATTATATATAATAGTTTACTTATTAATTATGCTAACTTATAATCAAGACTTAAAACAAATCATTAAAACAATAATCTTATTTATAGGTTAACTTGTGCTTGTTTAAAGTTGGTTCTTGCTTTATCTATCACCGCATCGTTTATCATGTGAGTTATCTCGTATCTAATCCCTTTTTATTTTAAATGCTTTGGGATGTTCATGTGTTCATACAAAACTTGAGTCTTAAACTTGTTTTTGAACTTTAGTCGCGCAGTATCCCATGTGTTGAGGACGTTTACTTGGCTGTTTATTTGTATGTGTGTATCATTAACCGCTTTGTTCGGCCTATTCCGCAGTTCCGTTGGTACCATTAGTTGAACACGGGAGACCTATCGTTTACGGTTTTCTTTGTTTACACTTGCACAGATGTTTTCTCGTTTTTATGCTCAATTGGGAGCATGGATTGAACTATGATCTATGAACTATCTTAGGCTTGATCACAATCTGATTACACCCTTGTTAAACTCTAGACATACACGTGTTGCGCGCAGATTTACTGTGATTATCTATGATTATCTATTAAACTTGATTTCTCACCAACACGCAAGTGTTTGACGTTTATTTTAACACATGTTCAGGTTTGCAGTAGCTGTTTTGGAGCTTGTGGACACGTAGGACGTTTTTACTTTTGGACCTAGAATTAAAATGTATCAAGACAAGTTAATGTTGTTTGAATGTTATAATTTATAATATATTGATTTATGTTTGATTTATGTTCTTTATTTTCCCCGCTGCGCGTAGCGCGATAAAATGTGTATTAATAAATATTGACACCAATAGTGTCGCGAGTAATGAAGCAATATGTGGCGCCCCGATGTATAATCCGCCTTTGGTCGGGGTGTTACACTAGGGCGGGTCGATTCCGCCTCCCGCAGGCATTATGCGTGCTCCATACTCCCTCTAGTAGACCAACTCCACCACCAGTCACATGTGAGTAGACGTGCTAAAAGCCGTCCGTGGCAGGTCATATACGCGGACTGCAAGACGTGACAGTCGCTCCCGCGGGTGACATAAGCGCTTAGATATTCCAGCCCCGACACAGTGCCACCATGAAACACTAACGGCGTGTCATCTGGGCACTCACGAGGATCAACTAGCAACCATAAAGAGCCGCATGCGCACTCCCACAAGTTAACTTCAGCCATCATGGATATATCGCGGGTCATTTCTGGCTCCCGCAGATCACGAGAGAGTTCCATAGCGGGTTGATTCGCGCCATTCCGCGTCCGTAAACAACTTTTGCGGGTTACTACCGGGGCTCGTCACGCTTCCGCATGGATGAAATTCACCCTACCACCATCATCGGGGACTGAAGAAGCGATCTGGATGTTTTTCGTATGATGAATGAAGGTGTTTTCTTGATGTATGAGTATATAGGATTTGCATGAAATGACACAAAAAGTGCTTATATTAATGCAAAATATATGGCTACGCACCAAACTTAAAGGTTGGGAATCCTTATAAACCCATACGGCCAAGCGCCAAACTTAAAGGTTGGGAATCCTTATAAACCCATACGGCTACGCGCCAAACTTAAAGGTTGGGAATCCTTATAAACCCATACGGCTACGCGCCAAACTTAAAGGTTGGAAATCCTCATAAACCCATACGGCTACGCGACAAACTTAAAGGTTGGGAATCCTCATAAACCCATACGGCTACGCGCCATACTCAAAGGTCGGGAGCCTAATAATATCCCACATAGCCACGCGCCAAACATAAAGGTCAGGAGTCTAATAATATCCCACATGGCCACGCGCCAAACATAAAGGTCGGGAGCTTAATAATATCCCAAACGGCCACAGCGCCAACTTAGGTTGGGCACACCTCATAATTTGCCCGAGGATGGGAACCTTGTAATACATCCACTTTTAGTTGATATGTTTTTGCAGATTCGGCTACGAGTCGCACAAGCACCTATGACATTATTATTATTATCTGGCCGTTTGTGCCTCCATTATTATTTTGAAGACAAGTTGGGATAGTCATCCTGCGTAGAAAAGGCCCTTGTCGGCCAGTCATTATCATCATATTATAGCTCATAAGCCGCAACTCGCTCATGCTTCATTATTTTATAGCTCGTAAGTCGCCTCGCGCGCAAGCTTCATTATTTTTATAGCTCGTAAGCTGCCTCGCGCGCAAGTTGCATTACATTATTATCGAGATGCGCACTCTATCTTTTATCAGGCTCCGCGCCACTATTGTTATGATGCGTGCAATATCTTATTCATGCCAGTGCACCATTATTATCATAAGGATCACAACATGTCACCATCATGGAGAAAACCTCTCAAAACTCAAAGACAATAAAGACAAGGCCGAAGAAAGGGGAAAAAACCGCCTCATATCCTAACACACCTTATGAAGTCCAGTGCTTCACCTAAACGATTGCACGCCTAGGAGCAACACTGGACTTGGGGGGCTTGTAGGGGTATGCACCCGCCTTAACATCGAGTGGGGCGGGTCAACCCACAAGATATAGACAAGAGGCTTGAAATCAGGATGTCATGAAGACACAAAGCCAAAACCTATGCGCAAGCGCATGAAATATCTGCGCGTGGCGCATATCGCATATGCACACAGCGCGCATATGCACACAGCGCAAGCGCATGAAATATCTGCGTAGGGGTATGGTACTAAACCCGGCTTACGACCTTAATTTATTATGTCTGGCTTATTTTATTATATGGACTAATACAATATTATTGGGCTGAGGGGGTTTTGTGGAGGTAACCCTAACTGGGCTAGGCCCATTAGGGTACCATGATGGTGGCCATGAGGCTCCCTATATAAGGAGGTCTCCACCTCCTTATTAAGGGTTGTTGTTGTTCTCAATAAGAGCCGCCACCATAACCATTTTTGTGTCTGTAAACAAGAGATCCTCGAGATTTCTTAGCATTCACCTCCACACCCCCCAAAAAAACCATTGCAGATCTCAAGCTACCGGAGAAGAAGATCGAGTCGTGGTTCGTTCATCTCGAAAACCAGGAAACATCGTCATGGATCAGGTCAAATTCATTTCATGTTTCTGCAGGTAGCATGTGAGGGAGTTGTGGTAATGAATGTGAGAGCCATGTGACAAAGACATGTTCATTGGTTGCTACCCTTTCAAACTACATGTCTATCACACAAATCCAACAACTTTTCTTTTATCGGACATTCAAATTACTAACGAGTCCTTGTATTATTTGATCATCTATATTTCATTTTAAGGGGAAACTTAATATTGGAAAAAAAAAAAACCAATATCCTAACTTGAAACTCATAATTTTTTACCACAGGTGGGACTTCTCGACTTGAACCCAATCACACCCCCCCCCCCCCCCAATTTTTTTTAAATAAGACGTTTCAAATTACTTACAAGTAGCTCATAACTAGGTCGTTATTAACTTATTAAAAGCTCAAAACAATTTCATCTTGAGCTAACGAGCGTTTATAAATCTTTCATTCTAAGTAGTAGCATGTCGTAACTCGCTCTTTGACTTGTTCAAGTTATGTAATATAATATTATAAAGGTTGCTAAATGAGTTATTAACAATTCACAATTATTGTAACTTAGTTATTTAACATATTTATATTAAAAACATACAAAGTTATCAATTTTCAAAATAACAAGTTAGAGTTGAAATGTTGAATGTGAGTAGTGATGCCAACTCGAATTTGATATGCTCACTCGAGCCAACTCAGACTCGTATTATTGCTAAATCGACGTCTTGTGTTTATATTTACTTAACTCATACCACTTTGTTGAAAAGATCTAGATTTAGAATTGCTAAAATTTAAAGTTTAAAGTCAAGTTGCTAATTTTTTTTCCTTTGTTGTTCAAGATACACATAGCTTTAATTTTATATTTTTTTCCTTTCCGCAAATCTATATATATATATTAAAAAAATACATTCTAGCCTCTTTCTATTGGTTCATTTTTCTATTTCCATAAATAACAAACCATTATAAAATTTTCTTATCAATAAAATAATTCAATAATAAAATAAATATTTAACATTAAATTTAATGCATTTTAGTAATGTTTTAATTACATGTTTTTACACCTACATTGAAATATGTTGTGTAACCCTAATTATTTTCAAAAGATGGTCATACTTGTACCTCTGTTGTTTTAAATTTTATATGTTTATTGGATGATTTCTATATTTCCACCCGTGACGGTCACGGGTCAATTTGATTCACTTTCAAAATTCATATTCTGGCCAATTTTGCAAATCTAGATATTATCAAACAATGAAAGGTATCGAAATCAAAATGGATA